>NC_035162.2:36981429-37178929 GCF_001659605.2 Manihot esculenta | reverse complement strand
ATTTCTCCTTGGGTCTCACTCTTGTTAAGTTTTTAATAATCTATTTATGCTCTTCTTTAAATGCCTATACTTAAGTTTTTGCTTTGGTGAGAAAAGGAATTTTGACTAATGGAATGTTGGGTTTAGTGCAGAGTGTTTGTGCCAATTTTGGGTTAGTTCTGTCTTTGAAAATTCGATTTTTTAATTGGTTTGGCCTATTTGAGGAATGCTTTCTGTGTAGTAGCAGTATGAAATATTGTTGTTAGATTTAATTTTATGGATTTTATGTGACGTGAAGAACCATTGAAATTAAGACACTGGCAAAATTCAAGTGCAATTCTTATTTATTCAGAGCTGATGAAATCCTCTTCCTAGATGCAATTTTTATTTTTTCTTCCGGAATATGTTCTTGTGTTTCTTACTTTTAGTTGAAATGTAATTAACATGCTCTTTTCTCTTGCTTTACATATTGTTAATGTTAATTTGATTTTTTTTGTTTGACATTCTCAGTAGCTTGCATTTGGAAGAATGGTGAGAGTCAGTGTATTGAATGATGCTCTCAAGAGCATGTACAATGCAGAGAAGAGAGGCAAACGACAAGTTATGATCAGGCCATCCTCAAAAGTGATTATCAAGTTTCTTTTGGTCATGCAGAAGCATGGTTTGTTAATGCACGAATTTAGGCTTTTACACTTTTTGAAATGATGAATGCTACCGGGAAAATTTGTTGGTTTATGTATTGACTGTATTGATATTGCAGGTTATATTGGAGAGTTTGAGTATGTTGATGATCACAGAGCTGGCAAAATTGTGGTTGAACTGAATGGACGGTTGAACAAGTGTGGAGTTATTAGTCCTCGCTTTGATATTGGAGTCAAAGAAATTGAAGGTTGGACTGCTAGATTGCTTCCTTCAAGACAGGTGAGTCTTAAAAACATAGTTTTCAGAGAACAATAATTTACAACTTGGTGGAAATTGATTATAGATTTTTTTTCTCCAAATGAGATTCCTTGGAGTTTTGTGTTAATTCTGTTTTCACTTTTTTTAAAAAAATTTTTTATTGGGAGGTAAATTTATTTTTTAGGATCTTATATGTTCATGTTTGATTGCATTAGTGATGTATAACAAGGATGAGCAAAGGAAAACAAGGAACAAATCTGTGAAGAAAAAGAGAACTTGTCCTCATTAGTATTATTATCAGCAATTACCATAATCCAAAGCTATCAAAAGAATGTAAAATTAGCCCTATTTATAGAGCTTATAAACCTAAACAAATGAGGAATAGAAACCCTAACTAATTAGGAGTAGACAAAAAAATCCCAACCCAAATCAAATTAGGAGTAGAAGTCCTAACTGATTAGAAATACTAAATGCTTAAACTAGGAAATAAGGCTAAAAATAATTAACTTCCTAAATAATCAAATATTAGATTTCCTAATTCTACAATAAACAAAATTCCTAAACTGCATTAGGGTTCTTATCTTCCCATACTCTAATTAGTGTATCATTTTATTTATTCAAAATGTATTTATCTGTAGACTAGGTTCTGCTGTTACATATATGATTGTACTGGTATGGGGTCATGGGATAAGATATTAGACTTTTGCATTCCTTCCCCCACCTTATCTGATTTTTATAATGAATATATGCAGTTTGGCTATATTGTGCTGACAACATCTGCTGGCATCATGGACCATGAAGAAGCTAGGAGAAAGAATGTTGGAGGCAAAGTACTTGGTTTCTTTTATTGATTAGAGCTTTTGGGATAATTTTTGTTTGCTGCTTAGTAGTTTATCCACCTTTTCCCAATTTTCAGTTTAAATATTTATGTTCATACTATTTTATACTTGAGGTGAACTTTTGCTTTGGTTATGGTTCAAGAATTAAAGATTATGTTCTGTGGCATCTGAGATTTTGAGTAGTCAAACCTTAAGTTGTTGCCTGGCAATTATTGTGTGATTTTTGTTCCCTTCTCATGAGATGGGCAAATTCTAAACGCTTGTCTGCTATGCATGCGTAGATCAGTTTGTTTTATCTTTGGATTTCACTGGTGAAATGCTCTCTGAGGAGCTGATTCTTGAAAGATGATGGTCGATAACATTGGATTATTTGGGCTTTTTGCCCAACAAGGGTATAAAAAATAAAAAAAATACTTAAATCCTAATTTGAAAAAAATTATTTCCCAGATCAGATTGCTGCAAATCTGAAAATTACTGCAAAGTGCGGTAAAGCTTACTGCACTTTTATGCGGTAGAGTTTGTTTTTTTTTTTTTTCTAAAAAAAAAAATCTATAAGTGCGTTTATAAATAAAGTTAAAAGTAAAAAAATACTTCACCGCATATATAATGTACGGTAAGGTGTATATATATTAAAAATATATATTAAAAATTGATTTACATTATGATTTTTGAAAAATTAATAAAATTTATAATTTAATTTTTATTTTTTAAATAATAAATAATTTTATTTTATTAATAAAATACATATTTTCTAAAATTTACTTTTAGTCATGTTACAAAATTTAATTTAATCAATTTTCAATAGATACTAAAATATTTTATATTAAATATTTTTTTCAATTATATAAATTCTAAAAATTTTAAATTATAATTTTTTTTAATTTTTAATTTATATCAAGATATTTATAATAATTTTATATTAAATATTTTTTTTATTAAGTAAATTTAAATTCTTAATTTCTATATTGATTTTTGTAGAAATTGTTTATTATTTAATATTTAAACTTATGAAGTCAAACACTTTTTCCAAGCTGCAGGAAAAGTATTTTTATTTCAAAATGTTAACTTGTAGTTTTTTTGCTTAAACAATTTATTTATTTTATACTTAATATTTCTAATGATTAAAAATATCAAATTAATTTATTTTTGATAGATAGCTTTTTAATTTTAATTTTAAATTTTAGTTAGATAGTACAATATTAAATAACAAAATTTCACTAATTAATTTTTAATTCAATATAAATATTGTTAGCTTAGAAACGGCGACGGTTTGGTAGTTGTCCTCATATTTGACACCAGGTCAACAAAAAAAGGCGAGTCTAACGGAATGGTTCGCGGTTCAACTAATCGAACCGGATGGTCCGGTTTTCTAAAATAGAAATGAACTGGGTCTGGCAATATCAACGCCCCAGAGGCAGAAACAGAACCAGAACCAGAAACTCCCAGATTCCAGCCACAATTGCAAATCCCATACACAGCCCTCCGTATTCCATCGGAGAATAGGAAAGAAAAGAAAAGGCGGCGCGGCGCCAGCCAGAACTCGCAGAGCGATTCATCATTTTTTTGTTTTCATTGAATTCGTATCAACTCTGTGTCTCTCTTGGTTTTTGATCTCGCAATCAAGAGAGAGATGATGCAAGCTGTGGTGCTCAACCCAACTTACTGTACGGCTCAGCAAATCTCAGATTCCCCTTCCTCTTCTCGCCCCTCCAAGGTATTTCCCTTCCTCCGCTTCTCTCTTTCTATTTTTTTTTTCGTATAATTAGCTCATCTGAATTTGTGTTGGATCATAAATCCGCAGAGTTCGAGCTTCTTTGGCACCCAGGTCTCGCTCAAGCGGGGGCGTAATCAGCTCAGGCGAATCCCCTGCCGCTCCGTTCGGTTTCGGTCGCCTATCCTGACGCGGAGACTAGGTTTTTTTTTTTTTTTTTTTTGTGATTTCTAAAGAATATTTGATTAAGCATTCTCAAATTTTGAAGGCTTATATAATTAACCGCTACTTGTTTGCTGTTTTTGATGTTTATAACTAATAATCAATAGACACAGTTTTCTTTCTGGTCTTGATCTTTTTATGGATATGAAACATAATAAATCTTTTCAAAAGAGTTCTAACTTTTTTCTTCTTTTTTCCAGTAAGCCAATATTTTATTTTTCCCATAATTTATGCTCGAATTCCATTTCCTGGTTTTGGCATTGAAATCATGACCCAAACTTGGGTTGAATTGAGGAGAAATTATACAATGCAATACAACGGTTATCATTGATTATGGTGTAACCAATATGGAACCCACCATAATAAATGATTAGAATACAACTTTGTTGACGGTTAACTTGTTAAACTTAACTTCTTCTGCTAGTCCCTTTTGTTATGAAAATTTTGAGAAAAGTAACTTTAGTAAGTTAGTAAAAAGAAGCTTTAATATACCTCAAACCCAAGGTTATTATCCTCAATAAAAGCTGTACTTGACTTAGTTTGTTTCTCCCTTTTTGTAGTGTTTATATAGATTTCTTTATACAGGTTTGATCATCCACTGCATATTTGATTTTAATTGCTAATATATGGATTCAGTTATCTTCTTCTCGTGGATTTTCAAATGCTTTTGTTGTTGAATTAGATAATGTGGTGTTGTGCAGTTGTAAAGGCTGTTGCCACCTCAGATTCAGCCTTAGAATTGCCGTTAACAACAGAGAATGTTGAGCGAGTATTGGATGAAGTTCGACCATATCTCATTGCAGATGGGGGTAATGTGGCGTTACATGAGATTGATGGCAATGTTGTGCGGTTGAAGCTGCAAGGAGCTTGTGGCTCCTGTCCAAGTTCTGTCACAACAATGAAGATGGGTATCGAGCGTCGCTTAATGGAAAAGATTCCTGAAATAGTTGCTGTAGAACCAATTGCTGATGAAGAAACTGGGCTTGAGCTGAATGAAGAAAATATAGAGAAGGTAATCTCATGATTGATTTCAATCTTAGTGTTAATACTTTTTTCATCACATAGATATGTCATTGACTATATGTTTTCCTCTTTTTGCACTATTATTAACATTTTTGCATAATTCTGTATAAAGTAAATAAAAGTTAAAACTACTTGCATTGAGGAATTGAAAGAAGTGAATAAGTGATGAAGAAGTAGAGTCCGTTCAGATTAAACATCATCGTATGCACCCAATTGCAAATTTGCATCAGTTTTTAAAGTCTGTACAACATATCTCCAAGAACACAGGTTTTGAAACATCGTTCAGTGCGTTGGAAAAAAAACAGTTCTGCTCAAGTGGATCTCTTTTTGGTTCCAGAAAAATCAATGTCATGGATTTGCTCGATGAATTCTGAATTAGTTTCTTTCATTTACATTGATGTGATATCCTTTCTCTTTAAATGGTTGCTTTTGCATTTAATACCTGTTATAGCATCTTGGACTAGGCATATCTTTTTACCTGTTTATTATCCACTTGTATCTATAGTTTTTTTGGTTTCTTTAGTATACACCTCAAAATTGATTTCAACCTTGTTACATTAGCCTCCAAAGTTGAAATTGCTAGCATGTACTTGGGTTTCTTTCTGCCATTTTCTGCCACCTCCAGCAACTAGTTAGGTTCAACGTTGTTTCTACTCACACACTTACTTTAGCCTCCAAAGGTAAAATTGTCACCATGTGCGTTGGTTTCTCTGCCATTTTCACTATTAAATGTTATCATGTCCTGTTGTTTACAACACGAAACAAATGGGATTAATAAATAGTGTTATTGCTATTTTTTTTCCCTTTGTCCAGCTTTCTTCTAAAACTAATAATCACTGAACAGGATAACTAAGTTGTTATCTCCCACGAGTCCCGAAAAATGATGGGACCACCATTTTACTTGTTGTGTCCCTTGTCATATCCTATGCACCAAATGCAACCAGAGTGGTCATGTACTTTTCTCCATCAAATTAAATGGATGCTTGAATTAGGGGAATTTAGTGTTTGTACTTACATAAAGGAGGACTTTATTCGGCATGATTAATGCTTTGTATTAGTTAACTGGCGGACTTCTATGGTCTAGAGTCTTTAGACGGACTGGCCATCAACCAATAGAGAAAGAGCTGCTTTGACATTTTGTATTTGTTCCGGTGCTATAACCTTTGCATAAGTTACTTCATTAGAGATATGAGCAATGCTTATGCTAGCTCAACTTTGAAAACTATTTACACATTTTTGGTCTATGGGCATTCCTGTCAAGTCCAATGGGGCAAGAAAAGAAACAGACTTTTAGGCTCCTATTGCTTCAAGGAAAAGATTAAAATCTTTTCTAGAAAAATATTTTCCATATTCTTGGCGATCGAAACATTTAGAAAATTTAGTTAAAGAAAAAAGTAAGCCATTTGAAGGAAAATAACTTTCTCTTTTCAAAAGAGGAAGTCATTCTCCATACTGTGAGATCATTATTAATATTTCTATATATAAATTTTTTAATGAATTTTACTTTTTAAAATTAAAATTAAGTAATGAAAAATAAGTTATCTCGTTGGAAAATATTTTTCACTGAAAATATTTTTTAAATACAAATTGTTTTTCGCATATAGCCTTAATAATGTTTACTTTGTTCCTTTGGAACCCATGAATTTCTAGTTGAGATAGTATGTGATTCAAGGCTGCTTTACATGACCAAATGGCATATAAACTATAAAGTTATATCCTTTGGTTCTTTGTTGTGCATATCCTGACCTCTTGATAGGTGAAGTAAATGCCTAAAATGTGCACCCGTTTGCTGTTATCATGATTTAGTTTAGCTTATCACGCACATGTGCCAGGTTCTTGAAGAAATTAGGCCATACCTTGTTGGGGCGGCTGGAGGATCTCTTGAACTGGTGGCGATTGAAGAGCCAATAGTAAAAATCCAAATCACAGGTCCAGCAGCTGGTGTCATGACCGTTCGAGTAGCTGTCACACAGAAACTACGAGAGAAAATTCCAGCCATTGCTGCCGTTCAACTTCTATCTTAACAACACTTGGGTGCACATAGCAGCATCCTCAAATAAAAAGAGTGATTGCTCATAAACCTGTATAAATAGAGTACAACACAGTGTGTACAGTTGAGCTTAGCTGAATGCAATTGTTCAATGTTGTTAAAATTAGTTGAGAGGAAATTTTCAAGTGAAAAATCATTATGCGTTGGCTATTTGATATCCATTGTTGAGCTTCAAATTCAATGCATCGGCATCTTTTGTTGGCATTTTCATAGTTGCGGACAATGTCTTCTTAGTCTACTCTGCAACAGCACCTTAACAGTGAATGGGTTGAACGTTCCTCCAAATTTGTTCTTCTCATTTAGAGCATTTGGATTAAAATTCTTATAAATTAGCCACCGAATTCCTGCATTACCCTTTCTGCCATGAATTGAAAGGGTAAAAATCGTCTTTGCAAACCAAAAATGACCAAGGTAATCATATAAGCATTATAGCATTGATATAATTGGATATGTTAAGTTTTAAACTATGAAGACTCAACACTAGGAATGCATAAAAATCACTGGGAGAAGATAAAATTCACATTAGCTTCCTGAGATGTTTGAGGTTTTACTTTGGCATCCAACTTTATATAGCGTCTATTCATACAGAGAACTAAACTTGCATCCATTCTTTTAGCATCAATTAATTGAATTTCGATTATTTATGTTAAATTTGCCACCACAAGCTTAACTGCTGAATGTCTAAGACATTCAACAAACTTGGAAAGCCTAGACGAAAATTTTGAAATGGAATTCATATAATTAAGAAAATTCCATAACACAGAAAAATGTGTACATATGTTACAAAATTTATAAATAAACGAGAGCTCGTCTTGTTCAAAAATAACATAGGCCTGCCGCAACAAGAAGAAAAATCAATGCCAAACACACGCCCCCCACCCACCCCAAAACTACCTGCACCTCTTTTTATCTATGATGCTTGAACAAATACCTTGTAGCATACAACCCAGCATCCTTCAATGTCACCAACTCAGTAATCTCACTAAACCCAGTATGAAATAATCACTCATGCTTCTTTTAGGTCATCCTAGTGACAATAAAGTTTGATTGATGAATCAGCACCAGCAGTGAATAACCAAGGTTGCCGAGGATGGAACTTACAATCCATTATTCCTGCAACATGGTAATAATTAGAACCCTATCAATTTCAGTTCAGAAGCATACATAAAATACAATTACTTATTTGAGTCGGTAATTATGTAAACGCTGCAGCAGCACAGATGCTGAAGCTTAGTTCACAGCTTAACAGCGTTTCCACAGGTAAAACACCCTGTGCATGTGAAAGACTCACCTCTTCCCTTTGAGCTTGAATGTCCACGAAGAATTTCCAGTGGAACAATAAGAGGGTTCTGATTAAGATCAGAATAAACCATGCCATGAAAAACATATGCAGTGCAATCATCAGAGCATGATGCAAATAGTGGATATGATCGATGAAACACCACGCTTGTTATATCTTTCGGATGACACCTGACAGTCCCAAAATCACACATCAGAACAACAAGAGAGTGAAGTCATATGAACCAAGATATATCAGTTACCTGCTATAATAAGCGCAAGGAAAATAAAAAAGGAGAGTATATTACATACACATGCATACATCATTATTGTGTAAGATTTTCTTCCATCTATAGTAGTGCTTCAAATCAGTTATAACAAAATATTTAACATTCAGTTAGTTAAGCAAAGCAAAGCATTCCCTTCGACAGATTTTGCATGGTTGAAAATTACTTCCTCAAAAGTAAAATATTATTACAATATACTGAAAGAAAATTAACAAAGGAAAATAATATTGACCTAAATATTTTTGCATTTAATAGTTAAAAAAAAATGACATACTTGAGAATTTTGTAAGGTTTAGATGAAAGGTCCATATCAAACCAACATAATTTTCCCTCCTTGCTTCCAACAATTACATTATCACCTGCATCAAATGCCAACCTCAGATGCAAGACAAGTAGAGGACAAGAAAAAAATAATAATAATACAAGGTGTGAATATCAATGAAGGAGAATAGGAGTAAACCAGCAGGATGAACTGCAATTGATGAAACTTCACGGAGTCCCGTCTCAAGTTTCTTAATCAGCTTGTGTTTCAACAAATCATAAACTCGAACATTCTTCTTTGTTGCAACAAAGAACACAGAACGTGTAGGATGAAAAACTGATGATACTGGAAGTCCATGCAGCTTAAATGGAAGTCTTTGTGTAAGCTTCTTGGAGAGCTGGTGTATAAGAATTGCTTTTGATTCACGTAATTACCATGTCAAGGAAGCACAAAACACGTTCAAATATTCCTATTCCCAATTGAGGCAAAACTAAGTTTTCATATAAGCATGTCAGAAGATGTCTTTAAGCTGACCATAAAAATCAAACGGAGCAGAGAACAAAATTGTAACTTGAATTACATGAGCACACTACATACACACGCACACACATATAGTTACAAGACGTTTCAATAAGTTACGAATCTACATAATCATGTTGTACCTAACCAAATGAAAAAATATCCATAACCATACATTATAGGTTGTAGAACAAGTTCAGGATGCGAACTTGGCTTATCAAGATGTAGACATCCATAAAACCAACCTGATCTTCCAAGATAAAAATTATCCACCAGTGGGGTAACACCAAGTGACATTTTTTACTTGCACATGAAATTTAATTATGATGAGGAAACAACCCGAGTTTTCATTAAAACAATGCAAAATTCATAAATCACTGACCCACCACAATAAACATGAAATGAATCTGTCATTTTACAATAAAGAGAAAGTGCCAAATAAGAAATAATATAATCATGGAGAATAGACAAATGAACCAAGAAGTCTACCAAGACAACAAAATTCATGCACATGAGCCTCCAAAAAATAAATTTCAATTAGATAGGAGCAAAGGAAGGATATCAGCTGGCATCACAGAACAGAAATAGTCCCCTTTACGATGCCATTCTACTGAAGCTACAGTCTGCAGGTAACCAAGAAAAGCATTGGTAAACACATGAAACATTTTCAGAAGCAGCTCTTCCATTAACATTAGTAACAATTAACTCCAAGAAAGAGATGAATAACAAGAGATTAAAAAATTACCCTAAAATGTCTCAACTTTATTCCTTCATATTTGTCATCTTGAACCCAGCTTAAACTGGAGCTCTTGTCACCTATGCATAAACAATCATTACGTGAAAACTGAAGCTAATTTCCCAACTTTGCTGATAATGATGGCCAACTTAAACTTACCAGAATCATCTGAAGCTGTAGGTGTCCCAACATTAAGAAGTTCCTTTATTTTTTCCTGCACTTCTCCATTGCCCAATCCTGTGTTCAAAACCATTACATCTTGTCCCCTGCATTTATTTGGCAAATTTGCATGCATGAACATCAGAAACAGAGATTAGAGATTTTTTGGCTGTATGTGTGTGGACAGGGGATGATGATACTCATGAAAATACTATATTTAGCCTTACACTGAGATCACCAGGATAGGAAGCTCATGCAAAGGATTCCAAGCTACGCATTGAACAGCTTCACTGAACTCCCAGATTCTAAGACATCTACCAGTCTCAACCTCCCAAACACGCACGGTTCCATCAGTTGAACCTTTCCACACATATGAGATCATGAGATCCACATCCAAGCTATCGACATATTCAAAAACATAATAGTTAAGGAAGAAGAACATTCAAACCTGAAGCAATCCACTGTCCTGAAGCTTCAGTAGAAATTGACATGACTGCATCTTTGTGACCTTTATACTCAAGATAGCATGTCACTGGGTAGGGCTTAAGATCTTTTCTACTTGGTAACTTAGGTTTCAAGGATTCAGGGTCAATATTAATCTGAAACATCAAAAATAGGAATTTGGATTAACTTTATCAGAACAGACGCATAATAGACCAGTGCAAAGATTTTGCACGTTATCTAACTAAATTTTGAAGCATTCATAAACACAGTCTCTACTGGGGGTAAATAACTTACACGTTTCTTACGAACTCTAGGACACAAGTACAGATCCAAACAACGCTCAAAGGAGTCCTTAACAGCACTCTCATATGCTGGAATACTTCTTAGAGATGTATACCTAAGTATAACAAATTTGGTTTAAGATCAACATTCAACAATAAAACAAAAATGCAAAGAGAAGTTGTTGGGCAAAGAATTTGAGTCACCGTTTAGGTATAAATTTAGGTCGGTCTTCCTCATCCATCAGCTGATAAGAATTAATCTCTTCCTGTGTTGGTATGTATTCTAGAGAAGGATTATATGATTCCTCATGACCTGAAACACAATTCAGTTAAGATACAGATGAGGAAATTTTTGAAATTGGAAAACTTGGGAGATGGGTAAAATTGTGCCTGGCAGTTTCGGCTTTGGTGCAGGAATGTAAGATAAATGTGCAGCCTTTTCTGCTGAGCCAGAATCATCCCCCCACAACAGATGAAATCTAGGTTCTTCTTTTGGCTTGTCAAACTTTAATAAACCTTTGCGAATTGCTCTAACATACTTAACAACCTGTAGATTTGATAGATAATACAAATAATCAAGCAAATTCCAAGCAAAAATTAGAATAATTTCTTATTTCAGAAACAAAAGCAATCGAATAAAAGCTAAGGAAAGTAATAAACTTCTTTTGTCCTCCATGGTTAGGACCAATATGACCAGAAGTAACTTACCATTTTAGCTTCCCATTTCGAGGGAGTAAACCGCCTCTTTGGCTCTGGCGCATTTGAGAGTGGGTGCTTACCATCCCATTCAAACCAGTCACTGTAAGTCTGAAAAAGTTCAAATCATATGAAGCAGTCAATGATAGACATTTTTATATAAAAGGAAAGGTGTAATCAGCATTAAGATAAAAAGTAAAGAAAAGAATGGTTGATAAGTACATACTGGATATGGATCAAAGTCAAGATGTGGAGCCTTTCCTTTGACCAATCTACGAATAACTTTGATTTCTTCTTTTGTCAGCTCTACCACCTCATCATTGTATTCATCATAAATCTTGCGCCTAAAAATAATAAAATCAAGAATTAGGAAAATGCAAGTAATGATAATTACTTTAAAATCAAGAAGGCCAGGCACAAAGCTCACAGTCACGCCTTTGCAAGGTGAGGTGGGAAAAAAACCTTGCCAGAAAATTTTAAATTGACATCACATATTCAATTATTCATAAGCATGCCATAATACACTATAATCGTAATAGTCTCTCATTTTGAATTCAGAAGTGCACATTCCAGATTGGATTTTTATAGGGAATAATTATTGCTAGAAAGACTAGAATCCACATTCCAAACTAATGCAAAGAGCTTAAAAGAATAGGGAAAGACAAATATTAAAGTAAAGGAATAGAGGATAGAAGAACAAAAATGAAAACAGAGGATAGAGAACCAAATTGGAGATGGGAAAAGAAAAGGTAAAATCAGAGGGCCCGATTAAAGAATAGAGGAGAGGGAAAGGATAAGGGTGCACTGCAACAACTATTTGTTACACATATTATTACAAGGGATTGAAATGTGACTACCATTCCAGCAATAAGATATGGTATCACAGATTAACAAAAGACTGCAAAAAAAGAGTAAATATCATACAAACAAATAGTTGAACCCTCTCAAACTCCACGTGATGTCAACAGCATGCATCAATTGTGTTGCGGCCTACAACATTGGCCAAGTCTTGCACAGCAAATGAAAAGAAAAATTTAAAAATCATATGCTGCATTAACAAAGAAATGAGGAACTTAAAAGGGCAAGAACCTCAACCAGCAAGAGAAGGATGGCCAGGACAAAACAAGTATCCACTTTACATATTTGTCATCAATTAAAACTCAAGTCAGAGGTGAAGGAACAAAATCTCTTCTTAGTTATTGATGATTACTAAAATATGAGATTGGAAGTAATTAAAACTGGAGAACTCACCAATTTTCAGAGTCATCAGCACTTGCAAGAAATGACTCCAGTTTATCTTGTCTTTCTTTCTTTGTTATCTTCTTTCCAGTAATGTCATATCCAATATGTTTTTCATCCTCATACCACTTCAAGGGAACATCTCCGATTGTATTTCTAGGTACCACCTTATGAAATAACAATGATTAAGGGAATGTGCAGCTAAACTAAAAATTATTTTCCCAACATGGTAAAAAAAAAGCAAGGTAATGTACCTCATCCTCAGAAGAATCACTTTCTTCAGCCACTTCATCAGATTCTGAATCATTGCTTTGATCTTCATTATCCATGCCATCATCATTGTCCGTGTCAATAGAACCCTACAATAACTATTCTTAATAAATAATATAGAAGTACAGAATACACAGAGACAGCAGACTCTCTCAGGTAAAACATGAAATTTAACAATATCAAAGAAAGGTAATGTGGCTTTCTGTACCCTGTATGATAGATGAAAACACCAACAAAGGATGAATTAAATAATTAAATCATAGAAGTCATTATTCCTACTACAACCTCCAAAAAAGAATTGCATATCCCAATCCCAAATAAGTTCTAATATTGATGACTTTTTTGCTTTTATGTCTTTTATTCCAAGAAAGCGTCATAGCTGGAATCAAAATTTTTATCTTAAGATTCTTTGGAGGTGGCCTTGATCAGAGATTAAAAAATTAAAAAGAAGGCAATTACCATGTACCTCATCACCAGAGGAATTGCTTTCTCCAGCATCTGACTCTCCAGATGATTCATAATACTCATCCCCAGAATCAGAAAGCTCCTAAAATCACAAATATAATATTATTCATATCGCCCATAAATTGAACAGCAATAACTAACAAAAACTCTGCATTGCAGGCACAGAGCCATAGAAACAAACAGACACAACCAAAGGAAGAAACTAAAAATAACAATTAAAGTGCCAACATGCACAAAATAAAGATTTCTACATTGAGATGCTATTCAGCCTACAAAACTAAGTTTAAGAAAGTCATGAAATTATAGCTCCTATAATCAAAATTACAAGAAACATAAATGCAAAAGGCCTCCTTAAACCTTCACAAATTTGGAATGTGTTCACTTAAGCCCCTAACAAATTTTATAGTTGAACAAAGCCCCTCACTAAATAGAAATGAATAATTAACCTAAAACGTTTACTCCAGTTTACACCCCTTTGTTAAGTCGGCGGGAGTTTACACTCTCAACTTCTTATATATGTTTCAGTTTCTGAGATTTTGTGGCAGATAAAGTTGGATTGTTCATGGTTGCTTAGTATTTGCTAAAAATCAGCAGTGAATTTGATGTTTCTTTGAGTTGCAGTCAAAGTTTTTGATCTGGGTTCTTGGGCTTTGCAAGACGGGGACTGGCCAGTGTCTCGCAGTAAGCTTGCCGCTCTCTTTCTTGGCTTCAGAGTCAACCTGATGACATTGACAAAGATGGAAGAGGTGGTGGAGATGATGAGATAGATGGACATGATCAGGAGAGAGCAGAAGAGGAAGAATCTGATGAAGTAGAAGATCTCATTGATGTAGATGATAGGGAGAGGATGTGGGAAATGAAGAGCAAGATAGAGAAGAGAAGGCAAATCAACTTTGAGGATGTAAGTTCAATAAATCATCAAGCCTAAAGTGAAGGTGAAAGGAATGCTCAGTAAGCAAGAGAGAAAAATTAAAAGGGTGATTATGCTTCCAGTTCTGTGGTGCACAACACACGAACCCTAAGCACTGAATTTCAGGTTGGAGGTATGATAAAGATAAAGCAACAATTGGACCAAGAATTCATGGGACTGTATCTAGTGAAGAAAAAGGTGATACTTTTAGTTCAGCCAATTCATATGCTGGCTCAGATTGAAGTTAACTTGCTGAGGCAACAGCAAATGAGACACCAAAAGTTAAATATAATTCAAAATCAATGACTGGAAATCTCTGTTTTTCTAAATGGAAATGAAACACATCCAGGTTCAATTCATGACTTATATGCAACTGCTATTGGGGAAAACACAGTGTTAAAATACTTGAAATTTTAAAATTGTACCTGTTCTCTCCCCATTCCTCAGCAATAAAATGAAGTAACAATCAGCTGTGGATGGTACCAGGTAATGCATCCACAAAATTTTAAGTACCTTAATCCAAACCCTTTACAAATACACTATCCAAACCCTTGGAAAATACACTATCCAAAGTCGTTTAAAAATTGGGTTTCACTACCCATATCCGTCCCAAAACTGTTTACCATTACCCATTTACTAATGAACCCAACTAACTTATAATCCCAACCAAAAAAAAACAGAAATTCACACAAAATCTCACATTAGCATTTCAATAAAATTCATAAACCCATTTCAATCTCACAAAAACAACTCTAAACTCATTCCCAATAGTATTTATTTAACAAATTTTCAATAGATCTCGCAATTACAACAGTCAGCACATTTACATAAACCTCAGCATTCCAAGAAGCTCAGAAATCTCATATTAACATCTCGACAAAATTCAGAAAACCAATTCAATAATCTCGCTAAAACAACTCTCAATCCATTCAACTCTCAGTCCATTAACAATAGCCTTCATTTCAAAGAATTTTCAATAAGTCTCACGAATACAACCCCAAGCACATTCACATATATCTTAACATTTCCACAAATTTCAGAAACGCACATCAAAAGATCTCACAAATCTTAGAAAGCACACATCTGAAACTACAATCTCAAAACCCATTCAAACCTGCAGCGACTGAGGAGGCGGCGAGGAGCTGCGGCGGCGTGATTGAGGACGAGGACCATCGGCGGGGAGCGTCATCGGACGGCAGAAGGACTGAACCAGTGGACGTAGCGACGATGACCAGAGGAAGCGGCGAAGGAGAGCGAAGAAGCCACCAGGACCAGCGGACGCAGCAACAACGTTGACAGCGTGAAGAGCAGATGGACGATCGACGGGAAACCGGCTGCTGTACCAGAGGAGAGGCGGAGAGGCCACAAGGGGAGGGGCGGCAGTGTTGGGAGCTGAGGGAGAAATGTTAGGGATGAGGATTTAAGGGTTTTTCGACAGAAGGGTTTAAGGGCTTGTTTATTTAGTTTTATTGTTTACCTTTTATTTAAGATTTTTGTTGATAGTTTATATTATTTAGGTAAAATTATTTAGTATAAAAAATTCACTCTATAATTTAGAAAATACATTAAAACATATTAATATTTTTAAAAAATTTATTAATTAATTATTTTATTAATTTTAATAGTTAAATATTATAAAAAAATTAAAATATTTTTAATATATAAAATTAATTAATAAATTTTTAAAAAATATAAAAGATAATTAATAATTTTTTAAAATTAAAAAATTAAATAATAAAATATTTAAAAATTAAAATTAATCAGTAACTTTTTAAAATATCAACAATGTGTAATATATTTTTTAAAATTAAGAAATTAACTGTAAATTTTTTTATATTATAAAAATTAAATAATATTTTTTTTCTATTATTTAAAATATTTTATATTATATGTGTATTAATTTTATCTTTTAAGTTATATTTTTTTAAGATAAAGAATATAGTTTATATTTAATAAAACATGTGTATTAGTTTATAATAAAAATATTTTAACTTTGTATTTTAAATTATTATTATTTTTTAAAATAAAAAATAATATTAGAGAAAACATTACAATTTTCTAATTACTTCTAAAATTAGCCCACCTCATATTTTTTTTAATATTTTTCTCATATTTATTATAGTGAAAATTTTCATCCCTATTACAGGAATTGAAAAAAAGGACATAAAAATTACATAAAAAAACTATAAAATATATTAAAATATGACACAGCATTATAGTACTGTAATAAATATATTATAAGTATTACTATAGAGATATATGTTTAATAATTATTTCGTTTTATATGTTTAAAATTAAATCAAATTAAATAAATTGAAAATTAAAATTTTCATATTTATAAAAATCGAATCGAATTAATTTTGGATAGAAATCAAATCAAACCGATCAAATTCGATTTAATTCAATTCAGTTTGATCGGTTCGATTTTTTAATAAAAATTTATAATTTTTTAGTACTTTACAATTTAATTGAAATATTTCAATTTTGATTATAGTCTAATATTTCTATATTATAAAAAAATATGCTACTATTTACTTATCGATTCAGTTTGGTTTCTCCAATTTTTTTCACATCAAAACTAAATCGAATTGAAATAATTGAAATTTTTTGAAATTAAAAAATAAACCGAAATGAATAAAAAGTAAACTAAATTTCTGAATTAATTTGATTCGGTCGATTTTTCAATTTGAATTGAATACTGCTCACCTCTAACAAACAGAATAAGACAATATAAATAATCTACATATAGAGAGTAATAATATAGTAATATAAGATTAATAATTGATAATCTGAGATCCAGAAAATAGGGTTTACAAAGGGTTCTGCAAGTTTAGAAAAACTTAGTCCTAGAGGAGGATGCCCCTCCCCCTTTTATTCGTTTTTTTTGTCTGCTAGTGACGTATAACAAACTTCTCGTCATTGGGTCACCTGTCTCTGCCATATTGATACGGACGTAGAAGAATATCATATCTCTGCTCCATGCGTAACGGCCATTTAATTCTCCTTTGGTGCGTAGGCGGACGGACCCATTAGGCGAACGGGCTGGCCACCTTCCTTCTTCTAGGCTGGGCTGGTAGAGGAGATCAAGACTGAGCCCAGGAGATCTGATCATTGGGCTGAAAAGGTTGGGCCGGTCTGATTGAGAAATCTAGGTGAACTCTGGTCTTAAGGCTGAGCGGGCTGGACCTGGTTCATGCGAGAGACTTGAGGGCCTCCAAGTAATGAGCCGTCGTCATGGGTCTGACCCCAGACCGGGATGGAAAAATTCAGCGGTCATCAATAATAATAGAATTGCAAGACAAAATATATTTGAGAACAAATAATTGAGATAATAAATTACATTGAAACTAATATAAAATTAAAATAATAATAAATGGAACTAAAATTATAATAACAAACAATAATATGAGATGGACAGTAAGAGAGAAAACTACAAATAGAGAGGGCATAGGTTGATAGTATATATGAAAAGACTGAAATAGATATATACTAATATTATACCTGTGTTGTGCACTATTGTGATATAATTTTTTAATTAATTTTTAATTTTAATTTTTTAATTTACTTTAGGTTTTAAATAATATTAATATAATTATTATTTAATTTGTTCTTAATATTTTAAAGTTTAAACGATTTAATAGACTCACAATAGTGCTCTATGAACAAAGTTTAGACTACTGTGATAATTCAATAAATTTAATAAAAGTTTTTTTATAGATTCATAAAAAAAGAGTTCGATGGCTAAACTTTAAAGAGACGTATTTTAGAAGGTCATAGAAAAATATTATAAGAAAAAGGGAGATGAGAAGAGAAAAAAAAAATTACTAAGAGTTTTCGAGTTTAGAACTAAAGAAAAGCCTATTTACTTTTTTCATTTACTTGTGCTTTTTATTAAGGAGAATAGGATATTCTTTATCATATTCTGCTAGTGAGCCTATTATTTAATTTATTAATAGATTTCTTCCTTCGCTAATTTGATCAAGTAAATTAGATGATTAAAAATAAATCGGTCTGAACGAGTATATTCACTATATTTATATAAAACAAGAAAAAAAAAATCATACTAAATTACTTTGTGAATTTTAATATTAACAGGATCATAGTATGATATAATAAATATGTCTTTCTTGTTAGATTTTATCTATACAAAATAAAATTGAGTTCATCTAGTTATATGATATATGCAAAAACATGAATAAATTTTTCAAAAAAATTTGGAGGTGTAAATATGAAGTAGTTAAATTGGAATATATATGTGTTATAAATTATAGATTTATGAAATATATAAAATATGAAAATTTTACATATCCATAAAAATAATATGATAGTTGAGCATAGCCAAACATCAGAAGGAGTCATAGGCCAGCTTAAGTGTAATACCCGGCTAGATCAGACATCGGAATTCTTACCGTCCGGTGGAATTCGTGGATGTCAGAGGTTTCTAGAAGGGGTAGAGTGAAGGTTTTCTAAAAGATTTTTAAGAGTTTTTCAGGTGGTGAATCAAACCGGATTGAGTTTTGAAGAGAAAGGACAAAGGAGACTTTTGTCACTTTCGGCCCCCGAAGGTTAAGTTCGGCCGCCGAAAGTGATAGAGTTTCGGCCCCCGAAGGTTAAGTTCGGCCCCCGAAAGTTGCATGGTTTTGCATGCAGTTTCGGCAGCCGAAGCTGGGGTGGTCGGCTAAGCTGTGCATGCTCCTCAGTCCGTGATTTGGCCAGCTGTTGCCTCCAGATCATGGCTAGGGGGTTAAGCCACGTCTCCCTTGACTCATCTGCAAGCTTTAATCAGCTTATGCAGAGGGTTTGGTCATTTGCCAAAGGGTTTGAAGGTTTTTGAGAGAAAACGAGAGAAAAGTGAGTTTTGGTGGTTTGAAGCTGGAGAGGAGAAGTTGCTGAGTTCAGTTGTTCCAGCTTCTGTCTTCAAGAGGTAAGGGAAGCTTTTAATGAGTTTTTACCAGCTTTTAAAGAGGGAGTAAAGAGTTTATGCATGAGTTGCATGCTTAGGTTAGTTTATGTGTTTTGATTGATAAAGCATGATTATGTGTTATAGTTTCTGTTTTGTTGGGGTTAATAGGTAGTTTTGGACCCCTTTGTTCATATACATGAGTATATGTGAGTTGAGGAGTAGAGTTATGCATGTGTTGAAGGTTTGGAAGGGTTGGAAAGCTTGCTGGCGCGCGAAGCTGAGTTTCTGGATGAACTCAGGTTCGGCAGCCGAAGGAGGAGTTCGGCCGCCGAACATGCCCAAGGTTCGGATCTGTTCTGGACATTCGGCCGCCGAAGGTGCTGCCGAAGGTGTTCTGTCCAGCCTTCTTTTGCATGTTTTATGTGATTGTTTTGAGAGGTTTTAGAGGGATTCTTGGGAAGATGTTTAAGAGTTATGATAGAGTATGTTTGACACCTCATTCGAGTCCATTTGATTCAGGACTGGACCCGAGAGATCGAGGAGGTCATCAGAGTTAGAGGTTGCAGAGTCAGTTCAGTATCTGCTAAAGGAGCAGAGGTGAGTAGAACTAAACTTAATGTTTTATATTAAAGTAACAGATTGCTTGTTTGAGCATAGTTCATGCATCATGGATGCTATGATTTATATCAGGGTGATTGCATTAGAATCACGAAACTGTTGCATTGCATAGTTATTGTATGAGTTGGGTAAATACTGAATGATCCAATAGTTCCCAGACAGGTATAGAGAATCCAGGACCCCATTCCATGGCCTGGAAGATTAAAAAGTATGCATGGTCATAATTGAAAGTCAGGACCTCATCACTGGCCTGACAGATTAAAATGAATATACGTTGCATGTATGCATGACAGGAAGACCAGGACCCCAGTCGATGGCCTGGCACGATACAGATACTGGGACTATGTGGTGACAGGTTTATTCATTGATAGTGAGGATTGGACCAAGGCGACATCAATAGCCCGTCGAGGGAGTTTTGAGGTCATGTCTAATCCAAGATGTGAAATGTTTGAGTTGTGACACATTTCATATAAAGTATGTGTGAATGAACTGTTTTCAGTGTTTCTACTCACTGGGCTTTAGTAGCTCATCCCTTTCCCTTAATCCCAGTTTTGCAGGTTTCAGAGTAGCTGGGAAGAGTAGGAGCATCAGAGCATATGCTAGAAGATTGCATGTGTAATAGTATAGTATGGACATGATGTAAAATAAAGAAATATTGTAAAGTGATGTAATAGATAGGAAGTCAGTGTGTATATGAGATAGAATGTGCTTTTGCCTATAGTATGAGTATGTTGATCCCTTGAGTATATACATGTATCCTGTTTTATAGTTTCTTGATGAGAAATGAGTCAGACCAGACTTAATAGATGTTGTGTTTCGAAAACCCAGTGAAATATCAGATATAGAGGAAAGACCAGGTTTGATTCCTGTGATCCACAGAGAGGCCATTGGGGAAGACCGGGTTTGATTCCTGCGACCCTATGGTAGCCAAGTTGACTTATGATATGCTGACCTATTATAGCGGTCTTATGACACAGCGGATAGGGCATGGAGGTTACTTGGTAGAGCATCACTGGTTAGCCCCTGAGGGGTAGTTCAGACTAGTATATCTGAACATTGGTTCATATGATTGGACCTACAGAGTGTTTTAAAAGTTAAGTCTGGTAGTTTGAAAGAAAAGTTTTACAGATGTCGGATCATGTATGGGATTTTAACAGGTACTCAGAGTTCATAGCAGGCTTACTACGGGTCTAGGCGGCCTTAAGCCGATCTGGATCCTAGTGCCGGGCGGTTCGGGCCGTTACAGAGAGGTACCGGTTTCCGGGTCGTTACAGATTGGTATCAGAGCATAGGTTCCTCAAAAGTACGATGTGTTACATTGGAAAGAGGTTGGTCTAGAGGTTATAGAAAGGCAAAGCACAATAAGCAGAATCATGTCCACTAAGATAGGAAGTTGTTTGCATGCTGATGTGAAATGCCCATGAGTATAAGCATGAGTATTAATGTTATGTTCTACATGCATGTATATGATATAGGTTCATGTGTTTTCATATGAACATGTGTGCTAAAGATTGTTTCTATATGTTTTGTTCTTCAGGAAAGCTAAGATGAGTAGTTCTGTGGAAGTAGATCCTTCTGAGAGATCTTTTGAGGAAAGTAGAGACGGAATGAATCTAGAAAGAATATCAGGAGACCAAAGAAGAAATATAGGTGTACAGGTGAATATGGAAGAAGAAAATGTTCAGACTCAGAAGACTGAAATGTCAGGTGTAGGAAAGAGTGAACCTTCTACTTGGAGTACAGCTACCTCGAGAGGAGTGAAGTGGGGAAGAACTTTGAGTAAGAAAAAGAGCAGGTTTTGGAAGAATTTAAAAGTAAAGTAAGATTAAGCAGAAAACAGAACAAGAGACAGAGAAGTAAGAATGAGTGCAGAAAGAGATTAGAGATAGTCTGGGATTAGTGGTAGTTGAGGCAGAGGAAAAAGGGTGAGCCTTTTCTTCAGTAGGATTCCCGAGGGAAGTTCCATTAGCTTTAGCTTGGATCTTCACCCTGACCTAGTAGGAGGCTAACACATCATACACGGTGACGTCAGATACGTTCACTTAGAAGTGTTTAGATGTGTGTGTTGTTGGTTTTAGACCCCAGTGTTTCGCTTTCCTTGTTGTTTATGAGCCATTGATATAGTGGGTTTGATGATTTATGAGCTTAGAATGTTTTCTCAAGGTCAGTGGACCTAAGTGTGATCCATCTGATGCAGAGTCAGATAGTACAGTTTAGAGTTTATAGTGAGTAGATGCTATCCAGCTGACCTTATGGTTCTAGGGGTGACTGATGATGTCAACCTAGGGCGTATTGGCTAGCTACTTATAGTACTACCTGTGTCCACAGAGACAAGGTAGTAGAGTTCAGAGCTAAGGATGGATCAGAGATAGTCCTATAGAGGACAGGGTACAGAGTATAAGAGATGCTCAGAGGTTTGATATCAGTCCATCAGGCTCATAGGACTCAGGAAAGGTTATCAGAGGGTTCCGGCTCTTGTGAGCAGATATAACAGTCAGGACAGGGAATCAGCCTCAGTGCCCATTCCTAGTGAGTACTAGATGTTTCCCAGACTAGCTGTCAGGTTTCCCATATGTCAGGGAGTCAGAGTTGAGAATGGGAGTGGTGTCTGGACACTGAACCATCTTATTCTTTTCTTCTACCCGACAGGATGGTACCTGCAGATAGAGAGACAGAGAGAGAGAGTAAGAATAGTAGAAAAGTTAGTAGATAAAGGTTTTATCTAACCTAGTACCTTACCCTGGAATGTTTCCAGTATGGTTGCGGGAAACGAAAGATAATTCCTTAGGAATTGATTATTAGTGACAGTTACTCCTACTTAGAGTTAGTGGTCTAATAGAACAGTTAGTAGAACCAATTCTGTTCTAATCAAAGAAGATTGGATTACAGATTGGTATGATCAGAGTACAGATTGGAGTAATACCTGTTGCGAGTAGATTAAATCAGTTTAGTAAAGAAGACGAAAGGTGGGCAAGGATTAGGGGTACAGGTTGATATCAGATTGGTATCGAACCTCCTGATTGGTAGAAAAGATTGGTGATCTATAACTAGTTGTGATTCCAGTGTGAGTACGGATTGATATCATTATAGATTGGTATCTGTTAAGCATTAAAAAGTGAGAGTTTTCACAAAGAGATTCGTTTAGTTAAGAGAAAGAGAAGAGTAAGGATCAGAGTAGCGCAGCGGAAGCTGTGGAGTTCAGAAAAAGGTTATGAGTATGAACTCAGATCAGTAGAGTAGAGGTATAGATTTTCTCTTTAGAGAAAAGTGATAAGCTTTACTTGCTTATTTGTTTGTTTTTAACATTCGAGGACGAATGTTTTATAAGGGGGGAAGATTGTAATACCCGGCTAGATCAGACATCGGAATTCTTACCGTCCGGTGGAATTCGTGGATGTCAGAGGTTTCTAGAAGGGGTAGAGTGAAGGTTTTCTAAAAGATTTTTAAGAGTTTTTCAGGTGGTGAATCAAACCGGATTGAGTTTTGAAGAGAAAGGACAAAGGAGACTTTTGTCACTTTCGGCCCCCGAAGGTTAAGTTCGGCCGCCGAAAGTGATAGAGTTTCGGCCCCCGAAGGTTAAGTTCGGCCCCCGAAAGTTGCATGGTTTTGCATGCAGTTTCGGCAGCCGAAGCTGGGGTGGTCGGCTAAGCTGTGCATGCTCCTCAGTCCGTGATTTGGCCAGCTGTTGCCTCCAGATCATGGCTAGGGGGTTAAGCCACGTCTCCCTTGACTCATCTGCAAGCTTTAATCAGCTTATGCAGAGGGTTTGGTCATTTGCCAAAGGGTTTGAAGGTTTTTGAGAGAAAACGAGAGAAAAGTGAGTTTTGGTGGTTTGAAGCTGGAGAGGAGAAGTTGCTGAGTTCAGTTGTTCCAGCTTCTGTCTTCAAGAGGTAAGGGAAGCTTTTAATGAGTTTTTACCAGCTTTTAAAGAGGGAGTAAAGAGTTTATGCATGAGTTGCATGCTTAGGTTAGTTTATGTGTTTTGATTGATAAAGCATGATTATGTGTTATAGTTTCTGTTTTGTTGGGGTTAATAGGTAGTTTTGGACCCCTTTGTTCATATACATGAGTATATGTGAGTTGAGGAGTAGAGTTATGCATGTGTTGAAGGTTTGGAAGGGTTGGAAAGCTTGCTGGCGCGCGAAGCTGAGTTTCTGGATGAACTCAGGTTCGGCAGCCGAAGGAGGAGTTCGGCCGCCGAACATGCCCAAGGTTCGGATCTGTTCTGGACATTCGGCCGCCGAAGGTGCTGCCGAAGGTGTTCTGTCCAGCCTTCTTTTGCATGTTTTATGTGATTGTTTTGAGAGGTTTTAGAGGGATTCTTGGGAAGATGTTTAAGAGTTATGATAGAGTATGTTTGACACCTCATTCGAGTCCATTTGATTCAGGACTGGACCCGAGAGATCGAGGAGGTCATCAGAGTTAGAGGTTGCAGAGTCAGTTCAGTATCTGCTAAAGGAGCAGAGGTGAGTAGAACTAAACTTAATGTTTTATATTAAAGTAACAGATTGCTTGTTTGAGCATAGTTCATGCATCATGGATGCTATGATTTATATCAGGGTGATTGCATTAGAATCACGAAGCTGTTGCATTGCATAGTTATTGTATGAGTTGGGTAAATACTGAATGATCCAATAGTTCCCAGACAGGTATAGAGAATCCAGGACCCCATTCCATGGCCTGGAAGATTAAAAAGTATGCATGGTCATAATTGAAAGTCAGGACCTCATCACTGGCCTGACAGATTAAAATGAATATACGTTGCATGTATGCATGACAGGAAGACCAGGACCCCAGTCGATGGCCTGGCACGATACAGATACTGGGACTATGTGGTGACAGGTTTATTCATTGATAGTGAGGATTAGACCAAGGCGACATCAATAGCCCGTCGAGGGAGTTTTGAGGTCATGTCTAATCCAAGATGTGAAATGTTTGAGTTGTGACACATTTCATATAAAGTATGTGTGAATGAACTGTTTTCAGTGTTTCTACTCACTGGGCTTTAGTAGCTCATCCCTTTCCCTTAATCCCAGTTTTGCAGGTTTCAGAGTAGCTGGGAAGAGTAGGAGCATCAGAGCATATGCTAGAAGATTGCATGTGTAATAGTATAGTATGGACATGATGTAAAATAAAGAAATATTGTAAAGTGATGTAATAGATAGGAAGTCAGTGTGTATATGAGATAGAATGTGCTTTTGCCTATAGTATGAGTATGTTGATCCCTTGAGTATATACATGTATCCTGTTTTATAGTTTCTTGATGAGAAATGAGTCAGACCAGACTTAATAGATGTTGTGTTTCGAAAACCCAGTGAAATATCAGATATAGAGGAAAGACCAGGTTTGATTCCTGTGATCCACAGAGAGGCCATTGGGGAAGACCGGGTTTGATTCCTGCGACCCTATGGTAGCCAAGTTGACTTATGATATGCTGACCTATTATAGCGGTCTTATGACACAGCGGATAGGGCATGGAGGTTACTTGGTAGAGCATCACTGGTTAGCCCCTGAGGGGTAGTTCAGACTAGTATATCTGAACATTGGTTCATATGATTGGACCTACAGAGTGTTTTAAAAGTTAAGTCTGGTAGTTTGAAAGAAAAGTTTTACAGATGTCGGATCATGTATGGGATTTTAACAGGTACTCAGAGTTCATAGCAGGCTTACTACGGGTCTAGGCGGCCTTAAGCCGATCTGGATCCTAGTGCCGGGCGGTTCGGGCCGTTACAGAGAGGTACCGGTTTCCGGGTCGTTACATTAAGTGTACAAATATATGATTATATAAAATGGATTTTGAGAATAAAGTGAGGTACTCCGTAAGTTTGGCTTTTGAGGCCTAATGCTATGTGTTGTCCCTTGAAGCAACCCAAGAGGGGGTGAATTGGGTTTGTAAAAAAATTTAAAGCAAAAAAACAAATTAGAAGGCAATGAGGAAGAAGATAATCAACACAAGAATTTATAGAGGTTCAGCTATCTCAAGCCTACGTCATCTCCTCAAGATCCACTTTGAGAGTTCAACTCCACTATCAAATCTTCTTTGGGTGAAGATTAAAACCCTTACAATCTTAGAGCAAGCCTTTGCTCTTTACAAATCTCTTTTTCACTCAAGAGCAATTCTTTGCTCAATACCACACTCATAACAACAGAATCTCTCAACAACCTTTACTCACTCTGAAAACCCAACCAATTACAACTCAAAACAGACTTTCAAGAAATCAATGCTTTGGCTCAAGGTTTTGAGAGAGAGAGAATGAAAAATGCTATGATCTCAATAAATATTTGCTTAGATGGTTGTTGTAACCTTTCATATCAAAAACTCATTATATTTATAGTTCAGTCATAAATATGGCCGTTGGGGGTGCATTAAATGCAAATAGAGCCGTTTATGTTCAGAAATAATCGTTATATCTTTCTCAGAAAAATTCAGGTTCGGCGACCTAAGCTAAAGTTCGGCGGCCGAACCAATTAAGGTGAAGAACATCACTCTTTAAAAAAGGACTTTCGGCAACCTAAAGTCATAGTTCGGCGGCCGAACTTGTGGGACTTTCGTCTCTGTCCCTCTCTTTCGGAAGCCGAACATTAGGCTTCGGAGGCAGACTTAAAAGCACACTTTCGGCGGCCGAAGGTAATGTTCGGCGGCCGAATATAGGTGACTTTTGCCTCTGTCCTTCACTTTCGGAAGCCAAACATTTTGCTTAGGGAGCAAACCACCTTCGGCGGCCGAAAGACAATGTTCGGCGGCCGAACATACAGGACTTTCGTCTCTGTTCCTCACTTTCGGAAGCCGAATGATGCACTTTAGGGGGCAGGCTGAAAACACACTTTCGGCGGCCGAAAGTCAATGTTCGGCGGCCGAACATGTAGGACTTTCGTCTCTGTCCCTGACTTTCGGAAGCCGAAAGTTGGCTTTAGGGGGCAAAAAAATATTTCATTAAATTCTTTGAAAAATCATAACTTAGGCTATAAAAATCCATTTTTCAATCCGTTTGAATTTTTATAACCCATATTTTTAGATCTTTGATTTTGATAAAGAATAATTTCAAAATCACTTCTTTTGGAAAATATCATTTTAGTCCCCGAAAGACAAGTATTTAAAGATTTGGCCATATCTAAAAAACTTTTAGAAATGAAAGAAACCTTGAGCCATCACACCTAATTAATTGAAATTCACAATGAATAACTTGACAAAACATAAACAAGAAAATACTTTATGATCCCTTTCTTGTGGTATGCTTCCAAAATATGCATTTTTTCCTTTTGAGATTGAAGCAATTTCGTTCTTGTTAGCAAGGGACCTACAAGCTCAACATAAACACTTTTGAAGATAATTAGTAGCATACCAATTGTTTATTAATCATCAAAACAAGGATTAGAACATTCACTTTGTGTCCTACTATTTAAAGTACTTTTATCTAGTTTAGACAGTTCTATCAAGAGTTGTATATATAGAAAAATATTCATAAATGTTAAAGACTAATAGCTTGATATGTAAAACTTCGTGGAGGCTCATAAGTTTATATAAATCCACATATATGATAGAGAATTACAAGTAATAATATAGTAATATGTTTACTTGAATTTGCTCGAATGGTATAGAGTTTTAAATTTATGAAAGACCATATGATTTATGAGTAAAAGAGATTTTCAGTTTAATTTTATATCTAGTAGTTTTATGAAAATATATTTGATGTGTAAAATCTTATAAACCATGTTATTATTATTTCCTTTATTATTATTGTTTTACTATCTTTAAATCACACTTTATTTTGTTAATAATTACTTGTAAAGATGGCTTTATATGTTATTAAGTCTTTAAATATGAATTGTGTAAGTTTAGTGCGTTGGATTTACATCGTGTAGGTAGCAAATAGTGGTAGCTGTAAAAGGAAAGGAGAATATGAAATATACATCAACTATGAAGTTCGTAATGTATAAATTGTATTTATATTAAATATAAAAAACTGCAAGTTATAAAATTCGCTAAATAAATTTATTTGATATAAATTATGAATTTATTCTGAAAATAAGAAATGTAAATGAGCTTCAAATTGGATAATTGAGTATGTAATTTGAGTTGGAAAGAAAATGTTGTTAAAGTGATTGATGAGTAAAACTTTTTATTGAAATAAGATTGTGGGTCATAATTGGAGTTGTAGAATTATTTTGAATTTGATTATAAATTTAAAAATATTAAAAATATAGGAGAAGCTCTTGCAGTTTTTCGGTCGAACTTTTAATAGTAAGTTTTGAAATATATCATGTTACATAAAGTTTTTAAGATGATAAATTAAATTTTAAAATAATATATTTTTTTAAATTAAACGATTTTAATACTACCTCTAAGATTATTTTCTTTCTTCACTGTTTTGAAATTATTTTTTAAAAGAAAATACATGATTTTCGATAAGCTAATAATCAAAGAAATTATATTTTTTTTTGAGTTTTCACAAAACTTGTGGAATCTCTGATCCATTCATTCATGTACTGGATAAGGGTGTTAGAATTATTATTGTTATTATAATTTAATTATACTTTATTTTATAAAAATTATTAAGCACTACTAGATATAAGCTTAGTGCGTTAGATTTTACCATACGTAAGTTGCAAATAATAGTACGTGCTAAAGGAAATGAGAATTTTAGATCTATATTGACTACGGAGTTCATCACACTTTAGATAGATATTAATTCCATTGCTTTTTAGAAGTTGTATTAAATATGAACATGTATATTTGATAGAATATGATATAAAATGTTCTTAAATTACATTTATAATTTTTTAAATATAAAAAATTATAATATATAATTAAATTTACTAAATAATTTTTTGATATAAACTATGAATGATTTATTTTGAAATAAGAAATATAAACGAATTTAAGATTGAATAAATAAGTATGGATTTCACTATAAAAAAAAAATAGAGATCAATTCTAGCAACAAAATAATTTTTTGTCATTAAATAGTGATAATCTAGGACCATTTGATAACAATATAAAGGAGTTAGCATCTATTTTTGTTATGTAATGTAAACTTTGGGTATGATTTATTTCAATTAGTATATGTTTAATTTGTTGTGAGATTGTGAATAACTTGATTTCATTTTCTTCCATATTGATTTTTTTTTTACTTTTCTTCTATGTATTGAAACTTGATTTGTAAATAGAAT
The DNA here is from genome assembly GCF_001659605.2 of Manihot esculenta. Classification (NCBI taxonomy): domain Eukaryota; kingdom Viridiplantae; phylum Streptophyta; class Magnoliopsida; order Malpighiales; family Euphorbiaceae; genus Manihot; species Manihot esculenta. The sequence continues at coordinate 37,149,967 of NC_035162.2, read as the reverse complement.
TTAAATTTGTAAATTATAACGTGTAATCCTGTGTTTTAGATAAAATTTTTTGTTTCCAGTATCAAATATTTTTTATTTGATTTGATTCAATTTTTATATTTTAATTCGATTTCGATTGAAAATTTTTATTAATTTAATTTTTTAATTTTAATTTGATTTAAAATCAAACCAATCAAATGCTAGTCCTATCCAATCAAACCCAAATTAAAACTTTATCGATCATTAAAGTTAGAGGGTTAAAATTCGATTGTGATTGTCACACAGTGAGATATTGGTCTACTACTATGCATGAACCATCAAATAGGACATGTTGGAAGTCATGAACCGAATAATGAACAAATCATTAACAAGATCAATCATGGTGACCCATGAACAAAAACAAAAGGTAAATGTTTATTAATGGTCAAGGCCAAGGCCTGAATAAAAAGAAAATAGAGAAGTCTAGTGCAATAATCTAAGGCCAAAAGAAAAGATAAGACCCAAATGAAAACTCAAGCTAAGCAACCCTAGGACTCGAATTGCAAGTTGATCCAATCTCAGATTCAAAAATCATAAGCTTCAGCACCACCTACCAACACATTGACGCGCATGGACAAAAAGGTAAATAAGCCAACCACGTCATTATATATCAAATAATATTATTATTTATTATATAGATTATTATAATATAAAATTTAGAAAATTATAAATTATTTATTATTATTTAATTTTATTGGAAGATAACAGGGTGAGAGAAATATTAGAGACAGAGAAGAAGATAATCGAGATAAAGTAATTTATGTATTTAAAGGTTTTTTCTATTGTTTGACTATCAAAATGAGTGAGACTCAGACTACGAAGGGAGTAAAAAATAAGGAATTAAATGATTAAATTTGCAAAATTAAGGGATAATTTCAGATAATGAAAAATTTTAAGGACCAAATAGTAAATTTTTATTTTTTAATTATTGGCCCTAAGAATAATTCTTTTACAATCTTCGTCCATCTCTATCTAGCTCTCTCCCTTCAAGTTGTAGCAGCCATTTTAAACGAATAATAATCAACCTGTCTTGCACCCACCATGCCCAGTAAGAAGAAGGCTTGTGGTGATTCATAGATGCTCGTCACCCACGACTCGGCAAATCCTGATTTGGTGTTCTTCCTCCGAGTCACCAACTTATTCATCGAAGCTGAAGCTATTTTTACGGTTTGAATTCTTCAGAGACTTGTAGAGGCTTTCGCAGCCTGCAGAGAGAGTTTTGAAGCGGCCGATACTTCAGATACTTCCAGTCCGTCGACGCCTCTTTCTCTAAGAACAAGAGATTCCTGTACTTGGTAGCTCTATTTTTCTCTCTCTGCCCCTCCTTGCCTTGGCCGTCTTTGTAGATTTCCTTGGATTGTTTCTTTTCGTTTCGATCTTCGATCTCTTATCTATTCAAAGATAAGCGTGATTGGTTTTTGAGTTCTGATTGTTGCATTGTCATTTTTAATTTGTTTATTCAATAACCCCTAAAGTGCCCATTTCATGTGATCTCTGCCATACGAATAATCATGTAAATTCTCTCCTTCTGAGAACCCTAACCATCTCCTCCATCATCCAAAGTGCCCATTTCATGAGATTGTAGAAATAGTTTTCTTTCTCTTTTTGTTTGTTTGTGCTTTTTTTTTAACTTTTCAATGGAGTTGTAATTTTTCAAATATGAAAGCAAAATGAAATTGGAAAATAGAAAATTGTTTTCCACAAGTAAACTGCCCTTTAATTTTCTTGGGTCAGAATCCTCAAGGATAATTATATAAGCCTTTTGCATTTTCTACTCTGTTTTCAGGTACTGTATGGAAACTCAGCATGGCGTTCAATTTCGCACCTCTGAGAAGGTGGGAATCCTGTTGATATTAATTGTCAGCTTTGCCTTTTGTATGTGTGGTTCTTCACCTTCTAGTGAGGTTAGTTTGAACATTACTCATGTCCTGATGTTTCTTAAATTGACAAGTAGTCATTGAGAATGTTTACTGCTTGTGCTTGTGCATTTAGATTAGCATTTGTGCCTATACTTTTATGTCCTTGTTAAAAATGTTACCTATGACACAGCAGTTGTTATTTACAGAAGTTACCTAGGCATAAGTTAAGCTTGTGATGACAATACCGTGTTGTGAAGTTTCTTTTTTTGCCAATTGTACGCCATGGGCTTCCTGTTGAAGGACAAGCTGATATGCAATTTTATTTTTAATAAATTTTTTGAACCAATATGCAGAAGAGAAATATAGAGTTTTGGATAATTCCATTTTCAAGGCTCTAAACTTGACATTTGTCTATCGATTCCTATATTTTTCAACTATGCTATTGAGTGCACTAAAATTTCAGCTTAGGGATTTTGATGACTTGTGCAATGGAGTAAAAAAAAAAGAATGTACAATAATAAGAAAATTTTTGCAGTTTAGAAAAATTTTGAGATTTCACAACTTCTCAAGAAAAATTGCTTTTCTTGATAGAAAGAACTCTAAAATTCCATGAGTTTTACAAATAGATTTTTCCTTTTCTAACCCCAAAAAATTGGGTAGTGAAAAAGCATTGTTGTTTGCTTCTATATTAAAAAATCTCCATTAACAAATTTATCTCTTTTTTTTTTCTATGTTTATAAACAAGTCATCAGAAAATCTGAGGGCTTAATAGCACCTGATTGCAAAGTAGAGATTTAATATACAAAATACAGGAAGTTTAGGACCTTAGAAATGAGTTTTTTGGCTAGAATTTTCATGCTTTAGGAGATATTCAGTTAAGAATGTAGCTTATGTCAACTTCATCAGGCTTGTCGTTTTATGTCTTTATCAAGCCATTTGACCTGATGAATTTATTTCTGTGGAGGGGGGAGAGGGAGAAACTAACAAAGTGAAGAAGAATCAAATATCTATGGTGTGTTAGTGCTGTTTATTCTTGATTTAGTTGAGGAATTAACTACTTCTGGTATGTCTTGGAGTTCTCTATTATCTTGATTAGTGTTTGTTTTCCTCTTAATTTGCAATGTGAAGTCAATTACAAGCATTGTGGGAAGCAAGGTGTTTGTTTTCTTGTCTACAGTGTAATGTAATCGATATTATTTGAACATGCTTTCTTCTGAAAGTTCCAATAAACTTGAAATAATTCAACTAGTCTGGATAGATAAGTGAATGTTTTCTTCTGACGTCTTTTGCATACCTCCAATTTAATCTTATATGCTAATACTTCTAGAAAATTGTTAATGCTGATAAAGATTTAGACTAACGTGTATGACTCCTATAATGTTGTACCAAAATCCCATTGGCAACATGTCTGTGGTTAGGCTTGTGTCACAATCACAGAGATTTAAAACCATCTGATTTTCTTTTTATTATTTATGTACAATTGATCTCTTTAATTCTTTGATTGACGGATTTATAAATTTTACGCACAAATTGTACTCAAAATAAAAGAAGCCCATTAAGCTTTTTTTTCCCTCATTTTTGATGATGCCTATAATTGATATTTAAAAAAAAATCTAAAAACAGCAACCTATGTCAAAATGTGGATTTCACTATCTGTAGATATACTTCTTAATATTTTAATTGCTTGTAATATTTTATTTTCAGGTGGCTAGGTCTGAGCCAAACTCCAAGTCTAACAACTTAAAAGTTAGTAACTTTTGTAGTTTCAAGAAATACATTGTGAAATCTTATTTTGAAAAATATGATAGCTTTGTTGAATCAAGATTTGAAGATTTATTAGCAGATGAACTTCTCTACACATGTGAATTGCTGCCAAACAATCTGAATGCTCTTTTGAGAGTATCAGTTCCCAATCGCCTTTTGATTGGTGAAGGTTCTCATCGTCATCTGCATTCGGCTATCAGACTTCATGTCCAGTCAGAATCAATAAATCAGCTACCCGCTCACTTTTGTAAGGTTATAGTTATAGAGAGACTTCCTTCTGGAGTCTTTGCTGACCCATTTGAACTCCAACAATTTCTGCGGCGTGGTGGTAAAATTCCTTTCTGATTCACCTCCCCTATTCTCAAATTTGGTCTTATTGGATTATTTTTCCATCTCAATTTTAAAATGTTTTAATCCTTGTTGCAGTTTTTACTGATGTAGCAGTTTTTGGAGATACAAATTTGGAATTGCCTTCTATTGCTTCCAATCGGTCTGTTGTTGAGATGCACATGAATGTCAGTTCCAGTTTTGGACAGACAAATGAACTGGATATCAGCATAGACCTCCCATTGCATGCACGGTATCAAGTAAGTTAAAAGATAATACTGGATGTAGAATCAAGAACAGTCAAAAGGGGAAAAGAAACAATCTTTCAAATTCTTTATTAATTTGCAATTGTCAATAATAATAACCTCCATCAAATTACCTAGACGGCATATGTATTTATAATATTCCAAAACAAGAAAAGATGAAACCGATGCTAATTAGGAATACTAAGTCAACTCAAACTAAGTTAGTAAAATATTAATACTAAATTAAATTTCCTAAACTTCTTCACAAGGCCTTTAGGAGGAGATCCTGCATCATCCACTCTGCAAACTAGGGTCATTTCATGGAAGCCTTTTCTCTTGCTCAGCTTTTGGTTTCTTTGAGAGAGAAATAATTAGATTATAAAAGAATGGCTTCAAGTGGCAGGTTACCTGCTGATCTTGAGTTAGATAGATGCCACTTAAACTTTTATGAAGTCACCAATTCCTTATTGAAACTTCTATAACAAAACATTCTTGGCCTGCATTGTTTGGTGATTCATATGAGATTAAGAATATTATCTTATTCACTCAGGACAATAGCAGTAAAATTCTACGTTGGCTCTGTATGATCCAGCTCATTGGTAAGGTTTAGAATTTGAAATATTTTTTTGGGCACCTGGTATTGCAATGATTATTATTATACGAACATCAAATCTAAATTTACACTCTATTAGTTTTGACGAATGGAAAACTTTGAATGGACATTGCATGTAATTCTTAGATCAGAGGGGAGATTTTTGTTATCCTCTGGATTAATTTATTCTTTTATTTTGGCTTCAACTGAATAACTGCAAAGAAATGTTCCATTTTGTTGCAGCCCCTGGGTGAAAGTGGTTATTCAGAGGTGGAATTTGGCCCACCAGATGTATTTGTACAGTGTAGCATGGAAAGAAACAAAAACAATCAATGCTGCATATTTGAACCAGGCATTGACAGTGTTGATACCAAAACTAGTGCTGTTATTTGGAGAATTCCTTCTGGTAAAAGGAGACATACTGGTGTTGTGTCTGTTGTTACTTTTGTTACAGCCTTTATATCAACTCTTGTTATTGTCCTGACATCCATGTTTTATTTGGATATTAACTGTGCAAAAACATTGAAATTATCGTAGTTTCTGTGTTTACTAGGTTTGATCTTTTTGGAGTAAGAGAAGCTGAGTTACATCTATTTTCTTGAAATGATTTTTGTGCACATTAATCCTTTTGTTCTAGAGAAACAGCATTGATGTCAGCTGCATAGCCTTTGGCATTTGGGAGGCCAAGAGAAGGTTTTTAGTTGTTTTCTTCTTGATGATTGAATGGAGATTCAGTTAAAAATTCATATAAACAATTAGCTGATTTTTGAGGGTGTCTCGTCCTCATGTAGGTTATTTCTGATGCTATTCTTTGTGATTTATCATAATTTATCTTCATTAAAACATATATTAAATCAACTCTAGTTACTACTAGAGTTCAATTGTCAAGGCTGCTGAGCAATTCATGATAATCAACTCAAAGATGATATCCTAAAATAAGGAAAGGTCTTGCCTTTAAACTCAACGATAATAAGGAGACACTTCCCTTGTCTCAGAAATTTTTATGGCTTAGATAATTTTCTATATTAAAATTATATTTATTTTAAAAATTTCAAATTAATTATATTTATTTTAAAATAATAATTAATGAGAATTTATTTTAAAAATAAAATTAAATAAGATTATAATGGTAAATTTATATATTAGTGTAATATAAAAAATAAATAATAATTTTAAAATAATAATAATAAAATAAATAAAAATTATAAATGGAGAAAATAATATTTTTATGTTCTGCACTTTTTGTTAAAAAAAATAAAAATTGTTTTTTTTTTGTTTTTTTTTTAACATGTAACAAGTATTGCATTGAAAGTAGCAAAACAGACTAATAGGTGCAAAGGAAGAGTCCACAAGTCGCAACCAGGCCCACAAATAACAAAGTCCAATCCAAGAAGGTCCAAACCCATTCCAACCCAAGCTGACCTGAACCAACCAGGAGGACCGGTCGAAAAACTATAATTGTAAAGTCGTCCCTGTTAGAACACCAGCACTGCCATAGGTCAAAGCAACTAGCAACACCTCCAGTCATATTTGTGTTCCCAATTTTTGACAAACCCCACTCACCACTTCAGACAACAACAAGCACAAAGAGTCCTGAGGCAACAGAAACCCACAAGAAAGCAAAAACAAGAGGAGCCAACCAAAAACAACCGATAAATCTAGAAATCAATCTAACCAATCATTAAACAACAAATGGCATTTCCAATATAGTACAACTATAGAGCAACCTTAAAAAACCAATGAAAAGATTTCAGCATCGATTACACTGACCGCCTAACTTCAATGAAAGCGAAACCGCACTACGTGAGCTCAAAATTTCAACAACAGAACAATTGACCAGACAATAACACTCTATATCTATATACAAACAAAACGAAACACCCAAAAACCAAATAAACGAAAGTAGAGAAGCCAATCACCAAAACTCATGTTCTCGACCTTCTTTCACTTTTGATTGATGATGATGATGATACTTGAGCTTTTACAAGGTCAAATTGCTTCTGGTGATTTACAAGCAAAATAAACAAATTAACCAAATAAGCCTACCAAAGAGAGTCCGAGTGGGAAAAGATCAACCAACTTTACCTCTAACAAGTAGAGGGAAGGACGTCTCAAACTGCACTAAGAAAATGGATAACAAACCAATTTCACAACATCAACTTGGATACACAAGTTAGATACATTTTCTAACAATTCAAATTCCATCCATATTCATACAAGTTCAATCATGTAGATGCTAGTTTCTCATTGGACTCCAGACTCGAGACTGCGACATTAGGATAAGGGTTATAAAGATCAGACTCGGGTGAGGGCTCGCTGTTGCTTCTTCCATTTGCCGGCTTGCTCCTTTCATTACTACTGCTTGGATTTCTCTTCTGTGGAGTACAAGGAGAATGCCCTCGATCCTCATAAAGAGTCACCCCTTTGTCATTGCTTTGCAGCATTTCATTTTCATCCTTTGATTGAACACCTTCAAGTAATTCAACCACTTGGCTCATCAGGGGTCTCCCTTTTGGATTTTGGCTAAGGCATTGGTACGCCAAATTGGCTACTTTCATTGCAATTTTAGCAGAATACTGCCCTTCCATTCTAGGATCTAATATCTTTAGAACCTTTTTATTGTGGTTCAGAAGTGGTCTGGCCCACTCAACCATGTTATGTTCTCGGCTGGGTCTACCCTTGTCCAAGGCTCTTCGTCCCAGAAGCAATTCAAGCAACACTACTCCAAAACCATAAACATCACTCCGAGCGGTTAAGTGCCCTGCCCAGATAAATTTCAGCTTAGTTAAAAAATTATTATTGCTGCTAGAATCTGTTAAATGCAGAAGTACACAAGAAATCTGAAGATATTATCTTAAAAAGGGATAAAGGCTTAAAATAAATAGCAAATATATGCTTGAAATTAAATAAAATTTCGGTCTTCACCCTTTCACACACTGTCTCCTTATTGTTCAGGAGAGAGGAAGGGAAAAGCAAGGTACTAATTACTATAATGGCCCACCTCCAAGGGCAGGCAGACCACCAAACTATTGGCCAAAGACATTACAATGTTCACCTTCATATCAAGTACTAATATCCTGTTTAATGTGCACAAGAGGAACTTCAACTAATTCTAACATATTCTTATCGGCAAAAGAAAAATATACATCATATGAGATAGATTTTCTATTCCCTGGTAAAACATTGAAAATAAAAATGTTCAGTCACCAATTTTACAAGATGTTAGTGACTAAATTCGTTCGGTAAACAAAGTTTAGAAATTGATATTGCCATATTCAAGATACTATATAATAAAAAATGTTGAAACCCTTAAACAGTTTATATGTTTTACCATTTTGCATGCCAACGACGACCTCGAAATTTAGAAGTGCTGACAGTCTTCAAAATTTGAATACGATCACCAAAGATGCAAAAATTTGTAGCAATTGTCACTACATACCAGTCATTACATATTCAGGTGCAGCATATCCATAAGTACCCATCACCCGTGTCGATACATGTGTCTGGTCTCCCATTGGTCCATCTTTTGCAAGTCCAAAATCTGAGAGCTTTGCATTGAAATCCTGCATATTGTTATCACAATTAAGCAAAGAAACAAAATGGACCAATGAAAACTGCCTGAAGAGAAGGCACTAATTTCAAGGGAACTTAAATTAACCAATTTAATCAAACTATACTACTTGTTGCTGAAACAATCTTCAACAAGTTCACAATGTATAGGGTTTTCCCCTTCTTTCATTGGGCATTGAGTCAACAGTTTGACACTTGTCCTCCGGTGGGCTCTAGAATAAGCCTTGTTTGTTTTAGGGGAACTTAGCTAAGGAAGTAGGAGTTCTCTGGAAGTGTGAAAATAACTTTTGTTTGGTTGGCCATATTTACCAAACGCCAGAAAGTCATTAACTCCAGTTACTATTCTGTACAGTAAATGACCCCAATCCAAGCAAGTAGAGTTTCTAAGCACAAATTTATTCCTCTTCCAACTTTACCCTAACTCTTTGCTTTTCCTTTTTTTTCTTTCTCTATTGCCGCTGTTGTGGCTCCCATGATCTATTTTGTTTTGCCATTCAAATAAGATTTTTTTCCCCTCATCAACTCTATTAATGTTTCTGGATTATTATTATAGATTATGAAACTTGAACTTGGCATTTTCTATTTTAAATATTTGTGAGATAAATAAATTAAAAGGTAAACAATATAAAAGAAAAGAAAAAAAAATTCATTATGTTATTATTATTATTAGACTTTTCAATCAATTTGAAATTGCTATGAATTTGCAAATTTAGTAGTTAGGCAGAATTTATTTCTCCACTTATACACTGCACTTAATAACATGTTGTTATCAAATTGCAACTATGTGCACACTTCTCAAACAAGATGCCCTTCCACCTTGTTTTCTCTTTTCAATTATTTCACCTTTCCTTAATTTGTAATTATAAATGTTGATTATTATATCATAAAAAAATTACATGTCAATTGTTATATGATTTGAATGTTGGACATTATAAAATGTGTTATATTGAATTAATGAATAGTGTCGGTATTGGAGTAGGGGTATTTATGTCATTTGCATTATTAATTTCCATTAAAACAGTCTTATTTCCCAGGAATTTAAAATACCAACCAAACAAATTAAAACATACTTTCTGAAAAGTAACTTCCTAGTAAATATATTTCCCATGAAATGAATTACTCAGGAAATAGGTTGTTTTGAACCAAACGAGGCCTAAAATTAACTTTGAAATTCTAAGGAAATCCCGTGTTCAAATCTGATTGTTATGCAAAGGGGGGAAAGGACTGATAGTATGAGGTACGGCAACTCTCTATCATGTAGCCAAAGGTCTAGTGGACCTTCATTGCACTACCAAAAGAACCCAAGAAAAAGGGCAAAGAATGCTTGTTATAAGTGAAATGAGTTTTCAATAAGCTCGTATTAATTTAATAAGATATTTCACAAACATGAAACAGCCCCTACATATGTATTTTTAATTGACGAATAAACTAAAAAGACAATGAGAATTACCCTAATAACAATATGCAAGATATTTAAATGCAAGTCATGAATATCAAAGCAATGGCAACTAACCCCATCCAGTAGGATGTTGGATGTCTTGAAATCTCGGTATATGATAGATCTTTCAGCACCATGAAGAAAAGCTAGTCCCTTTGCTGCATCTAAAGCAATCTTCATTCTTTTTGACCAAGTCAATGTGCAACCCACTCCTAAAATCCACAAACAAATTAGAAGAATCAGAACACATTTTTTTCCTTCCTTGAGGCTGGATTTTATAAGACATTTATGCATTCTATAAAATAATCTGCTTCAGGAAACTATGTTCTAAGTTCACCACATTCTAGAATTGCATGAAGGATATAACCCTAAATTGGCCATGACAATAGAACCACAGGTACGCTTATTTACATCTATTACAGTTACATAGATGCTATTGTATGTAAATAGCCAACAGAGGTTGAAGGTGAATAATCACAAAAAATATTGACAAAGTTCAATTTAAAATGTTAAGCTTATGTGTAAAAATGGACTTCCTTGTGAATTGGGTTAGCCAGAGGAAATCAACTCCTCCAAATTCAAAAGAAATTTGCATCTGAGATAAATGATCTTGTAGTTGTATTGTATGATATCTTCCACGGGCGAATGAGTAGAGAACAAAGTCAACCAAATGCATATAATGATTAGTTGATGTCCTTTTAGGCATGCTCAAAGAACTGAGGAAAATGTTGGAAGCAAAAATTGTGATGGAACAGGCTGAGATGGTGGGGAAACCTTTTATGGAACTTGGACATCAAAAGCTCATGAATACAGGAAAACTAAGCAAGCTCATAATGTTAATAGAGGTTTGAAAAATAAGAATGGTGGTTTTTTTATCATTTTAGATTGCAGAGGGTAGTCAAAATCTGTCAAAGTGGCTTAGTTGACTTCCAGAGTCTTCACTATGAGCAAAGAACAGGGTCCACTCTATAATGGGAGCCATTTCGCTGTAAGATACGACAAAAGTAGCAAATGAAAGAAACTGAGGCCTAGTTCATATGTATGACCCTTGCATATGAAGGAATTTCCCAGTAACATGTGCAACTGCTATATCTGTAACAATTGTGAATCAGACAGAACAAAATTGCAACAGAAATATTTCAGTTATTGTGGTTGCTACTGTGGTTTTCTCTTTTCTGTTTTGCATGTTGAAACAACATTGTATGCAAAACCAGAGATGAACAACTAGTGGAACTTAAATGGACTAATTCAGATCAAATAGAGTGAGATTTGGGTGACCACAGGCAATTAATGAGGAATGTTCATGAGATTGACCAAAAGACAAATAGCTTATGGGCCACAAGAGCAAGTATCCAAGAACCAAACCCTGCGAGTTGTCTATTTTGATCAAATTTAGTAAGATACAATTTAGAAAGTCGTCCTGTGGTTTTGGGCCAGAAGGCTCTGAGTTAAGATAAAAGCTTGTGATGCCTACCTAACCCAAATAACTGTACATAAATGAGGATTATATTGGACTAGAAACTTTAGAAATCCATGATGGATCATAAAGGATTGCAAGGACCTTGCTGCATTTGAGATTTGGATGGTACATGATCAAACAAATAACAAGCCACTTGGAATAACCCCCTAAATCCTTTGCAAATGGAAAAGCGGGCATAATTACAAGCTGCCTGAAAACAAAATGGCCTATCAACCATTTTCGCAGCCAATAATGCTTTAGAATCAATATTTTAAGCAAATACCTAGCAATTTGATGCAATATAACCTAATTCCATTAAATCCACAACAACAAAAATATGATGATATTACAAAAAAAATAAGAGTGCTATTTATGATATTTTTTCAATAAACATAATGAATCATTAATTTCACAAATCTCCTGGTAAAATCATCCAGTGAGAAAAGTTTAAATAGATGCATACTGAACTGCAAAACCAATATAGGAACTCCCCCTCACATAAGATTATGGAAAATATTACACATCATCATCTAAATAGATAATTCTATTCTAAGCTATTTATGGTAAATATTACACTTCATCATCTAAACAGATAATTCTATTCTAAGCTATAAGCACTAAGATATGCAGTATATAAAAGGTCAACCATTATAAACAGCCATAATTCGATGTTGCATAGTCCACTTACTACGAAAAAGATGTTTCTCCAAACTCCCACTTGCCATGTATTCATAGACCAATAGCCTGTGCTCATCTTCACAGCAATAACCAATAAGTTTCACAAGATTTGGGTGACTAAGTTGGCCTAAATAGTTGACTTCGGCCTGCCAAGGAGACAGTGAATAATAAATTCAAGCACCAGGACCATCTAGCTAATAGTTTAAAAAAGAATTGTTAAGTGACCAAAATTAAGCTTGTACACAAAATTTAAAGAAAAATAAGTCCTTCAGAGTTAAATGACAATGAATATTTCCCTCCTATCTAACAGCAAATGAGATTTCACCTGAAACTTATCATATGAATTTATCGTTTTGACAATTTCTTTATGATGGACTCCAGCCATAAGGATGTTAAGTTGGTTGCCCTTTAAATCATAATTATTAGTCACAGGCTTCCCTTAGTTTAGATATCACCACTCTGGTTCAACAAATATGTTTTAGTCTCGAAGTTTCAAACTGCAGAAACTAAAAAGGAGTATATCCACTGCAACTCTAGTAATGCACAGGGAAAAAAAAAATCATGAAGCACTGGATTGCCTAAAGATGTGCCAAACAGTTATTTTTCTGTCCATATAAATAAGAAAATATGGAAGAATGGATAAAAGGCATAACACCAAAGCGAGATGGTTAGAAAAATTGCAGTACTGCTATGAAGTGAGTAGATTCAAGCAGTAGAAAAGAACATGAGGAAAGGTGGAACCCAAATGATGAGGACAAAAGGGATAAAAATGCAGTTTTAGTATCTCAATAATCATAGCAAGCATGTTTAAAATTAATTGAACAGAGACAAATCATACAAGCTGTAAACCTCAACTAAATTAATTTATTACTTAATTCAGTATAGTTATTATTCATTGGCATAATTAATATGCATATAATAGATGCATCTAAACTCATTCAAAATTTTGTCAACTTAGTCCAAAGATATGTTAATATTAACTGAATAATTTATAAATTCAAAATTATGATAGGTACCGTAGAGATACCTGCGAGGCAAGTAACAATTACATCCTTTTAAAGGATGATAGTTGATTCTATGACAATTATGGTGACTATGGCTAACTGTTTTAAGGCATTATTTAGTAGTGTGCATGAGAGCGCACATGTGCAATGCAAGTATCGAACATATAGAAGGTACAAAATTGAGTCCTTGGTGCTGTGTCTCTCGCCTACCACCAGCAAAGATATAATTATTTTCTATTTTGAAGATAACTAATTTCAAAAATAGCATTATAAAATATAAATAAATATTTTACAGAATCTACAACAAACCAATTCTATAAATGGAAATCTCTTCCTATTGTCAATGCTTTGATAAAATAAAAAAAAATTAAAAAACAAATAGAACTTATAAGTATAGAAGCTAATATGAAAACATTGTAAAACTATTAACCAGTGCAACAATAAATTATAAAAGAAATAACCATGGTGAGAAAGTAGGATAAAGCAAATACCAGCCATTCTCGGTCACCTTGTAACCCATCAGGATTAAGCTCTTTAATGGCAACAACTATGGTCTCATAATCAGGTCTTATACTTTTATCTATGACACCCTTATAAACAATTCCAAATCCACCCTCGCCGAGAATAAAATCTGGTCGAAAATGCTTTGTGGCTAATGTCATTTCCTCATATGTAAAGATGTCAACATTGCTAAACCCGGAATTCTGGCGAAGATCAGTCACATTCTTGGGGACCAACTGGGTGTTGCTTGAACTTTTTACATCAAATGAATCTCGCCTACTTTTACCTGCAGACTGATCCAAGTCTTGTCCTGCTTCCATTTCCCCAGAAACAGTATTAAGCTACCACATATTATCCAGCTAAACAAATTTACTCACTATTAACTATCTAAATTTACCCTTAAAACTTGTAAAACTTCCCTTCAACTTTAATTTTGCTTTGTTGATCTCAAGTTGATATAAATACATCAGAAATTTGTTCTTTTTTTTTCTCACTGAACCAGCTTCCTTTCAAATTTGGAAAAAGGTTCATCTTCACTAGCATGTATAAGTTCTTAATCGTTAGTTCAAGAACAAATTTTTGCATTCGGTTTTACAATAGCTAAGAGATGTCAACTTTGTCACAATTAAACTGATTACTTACAATTGCACGTTGATCAAAACCACCATTATACTACTAAAAACTTCAGATTTACAATAAAGTTTGATATAATGCTGGCTTGTGTGCCCATTTGATTTCCATGGGAAAAAGAAAATATGAATAAACATGAAAAATCATTTCCACGATTGATAATAAAAGGAAAATGTAAAAGGAAATTAAGGGAAAAAGGTACCTTTCTTAGAAGAGAATTGTCGTTGCTCTTGAGATACTTGCTTATCGTCAATACTATAACAAATCCCCATCAATCTCGACCTTAAGCCCGACCTAGATGTATTGCATTTCATTTTCCCATTTATACCTTACCCCAAATAAACAGGTAAATAATCAATCTAGGGTGTGAAGATGAAGGAAAAAAAATGATAAATGGCCAAGGATCCGATCTGGGTCTACCCGGAAGACAAATGGGTCGCCGAAATTTTACAAAATAATCCGGCAAAGAGCGTAGAAAAGGCAATTAGTCGCACAGAATCGAGAAGAAAAGGAGTAGCGAGGAAGGAGAGGGAGATGTTCTGGAGACAAAGAGGATGAGATATTTGGTTATGTCGAAAGAGAGATGTATTTTCCTTCCTTGGAAAAACAGCCGTCAAAAGCGCCAAAGAACTGGGAATATTAGATTGTTACCGTCGTAATTTAATTTAGAAAAATAATTATTGAACATTATTGTCAAGCTACTAATTATTAGTTTTCCAAAAAAAATTATTATAAAAGGAATATTCTCAAAAAAAATTATAAAAATAAAAAGGGAAAATATTAAACAGTTTCTTAAAAAATAGGTATGTTACTTTATGTATTAAACTAGGAAAAAAACCAATTATTTTAATTTTAAATTTTTTTTAAAAATATTTCTTAATATTTAATAAAAATTAATATATTTAAAATGAGTATAATTAAAAAATTAATAAAAAATTATATTTTGTAATATGTGTAAAAAATAAAGTGAATAAAAATAATGGAATAAAGAGAGTAATTATTGATGAATGGGGATTCATCACATTTGTCAATTTCTGCAAAAAGTGGATTATTTTGGCTTGCATTCTGTTGGTTAAATTAGTGAAATACTCTAGCAAAGAAAATAATAAAGAATAGGTGAAAAAATATAAGTTTTGAAAATGTTCAAATTAATGCTCATAATGTATGGAAAGCTTTTATCTCTTATCTTAAGCCATCAAGTCTTGTATAGGATAGTTTGCAACGGTTCTTACCGAGGTTGATCTATTGGATTTTTATTAAAAAAGGAAACTTTTTTATATCGTGACTACTAAATACTAGACTCGTTAATAAAATATTTTAAAATACTATAGTCATATTTTCATATCTAATATCTCGTAATTTAAGATTATAATAATATCATGCTAGTTAAATTTGTTGTTATCTTTAATATACAAACAAATATAGTAATAGTTATTTTATGATCTGTGTTCGTATATTTTTTTTTCTCTTCTTATTTTTACGGATTTAGATATGTAAAAATAAAATTTATTTTATATACAAATAAAGATCCAATCGGTGGATTCATAAGTTTGAGGTTTATAAATACACCCCTCTCTCCCATGATGTTTATTCTTGAAGTGTTGTGTTGGATTGTAGTATTGATTTCTAGTTGGGCTTCTGTAAGTTTTGGTTAGAAACCTCTTTTTGGAGAATCTCTAATGGAACTAGGATGCAATGCTCGAAAGATTCTTTATGTAAGTTTAGACTGTTGTGTAATAAAAAATTATTTTTATTTAATATTATCATTTACTATTTAATCATTTTAATTATTTAATTTAAATATAAAATTAATGCATATTGTAATGGTATAATTAATTAATAAAAAAATAATTATTCTAATAATTGAATTAACTGAATTAAAGTAATTTCTACCTATATCAGTAAAACTTTTTCACTAATTAATAAATTCAATTATATAATTGTTTTCACATTAGCACTTTGACTTTTTTATTTTTAATTTTTTATCTTTGCTTTTACAAAAGATTCTTCTGCATTCAAATCGAAACTAGTGCAGTCAAAACGGACTATCCGACTTGGCCTGTTCGGGCTCGATCCCAAAATAGACAGCCTCAGTTCGGCCCGCAGCGGGCACGTCAACGGACTTAAATAACTCAATTTTTTAAATCAAATTAAAATTTAAAAAAATTAATTAAATTCATACTATTAAATTAAAGATATATATTATATTATATGAATAACAATTATAATTAATAAATAAGTTTCAACTAAATATTTTTTTATAAAATTTAAATAAAACCTATTAAAATCGTCTAAATAATAAGATAAACTTTTAAAAACTATATATAATAAAGAAATATCAATCAATATTATTTTTCTCTAAATTCATAACATTTAAATCTTATTTAAAAATTGATATATATTCCCTATCTACTCTATTATTATTGTCTATATCTTGATTTTTATTTATAAAAAAATAAAATTAATAAATAAAACGATATTATTTCAGTATTTCTAAAACAGATAATCCACAGACCCCAATTCAGTCTATATAAACTCAATCCTAAAATAGACCGAATAAAATGAGCTCATTTTAAAAACGGATTTCAAGTATTTTGTTCAAAAAAAAAACAAAACGGCCTATCCCAACTATCTGTGAGCTCAAGGTTTGACGGTACTAATTGAATCATTGATTTCATATTGTACAAGGATAAGAGGTTAATGCACTTGCTCTGGAGTTTGAAATTCCATTTTCAATAAAATGATTTTGTTACCACTTTTGAAGAGTTTCATTCTTATATTTATTTAGCCCTTGAATTATACTTAATGTCTATTTAAATATTTGAATAACAATTTAATATGACGATTGTTTTTTGACCATAAAAACTTGAATGTTTATTTAAATTTTTGAATAAAAACTTAACATAACTACTATTTTTTTACTATAAATGTCCGTTAATGTTTGTTGTTCATGTAGTTAGTGATTGAGTCTCTAAATTGATTTTAAGCTTTTTTTTATTATATTTGTATCTATTTAAATTAATTCAGGGTATATTTGTTCCTCTAAAAAGTTTAGGGGTTTAAGTGTGTATTCACATTAATTTAAAATATTTACAAAATTAAGTTTGAAGCATAAAAGGAAAAAAAGATTGCTTCACATTCTTGGTTTTTCTTCCCTTACTCTCTTTGCAAATTATGTAGGGCAATATTTCTGTAAATAAAATGCACTCTTATATTCTTTAATATGTGATTAAGTTTATGGGTAGTGAAATAAACAAAGAGTTTTTATGGTGGCATGATTCATGGATTAGAAGCAATGGACTTTTAAGTTATACATCCAAATTAGTTATATATATCATCTCTAAATTTGAAGTTACTTGTAAATTTATCACACCACAACAACAACCATGCACTTGTGCTGTTATTCATAATAGAGATATAATCATTTCTTGATATTCGGTTTAAATTAAAAAAATCAATCGAATCGAATTAATTTAAAAATTCGATTTAATTTTTTATTCAGTTATTTCGGTTTTTAATAAAAAAAATCGAACTGATAATCGTATATTATTTTTAATAATATAGAGAGATTAGATCATATTAAGGTTAAAATATTTCAATTAAATTTTAAAATATTAAAAATAAAGTGTAAAAAATAAAAAAATTATTAAAAATTCAAATAGAATCGAATTGAATTGAATCAAATTAGTTCAGTTCGATTTGATTTCTAATCAAAATCAGTTCAATTTGATTTTTATAAATACTAAAATTTTAATTTTTAATTTTTTTAATTCTGTTTAATTTTAAACTGAATCGACCGGATGTTCACAGTTAATAAACACTAAAATTTTAATTTTAATTTATTTAATTTAATTTTAAATCAAATTAATTAAATATTTATTTTCACTAATAAATATTAAAATTTTAATTTTTAATTTATTTAATTTAATTTAATTTTAAATCGAACCGATCCAATAATCCACGGATTAGCGTGATCAGTAGATCACGCCAGAAAATGGATAAGTATTAATATCAAATAATACACAAGGCCAATACTGACTACTAGAAAGTGCAACTTGAGTAAAAAGCTATAACCAATGAGAAATTATTCAGTGCTCTCGAAGTATCCGGTGGCATGAATGACATGACACTCAGCAATCAATAAAATTAAAGTTTTTATTTACATGAGCAATGAAAAGAGAATAGTTACTGCCCACTAAATATTTGTAAAAAAAATTACTTTTTAATGGTTGAAATATAGTATAAAGATTTATTTCTCCACTTTAAAAATTCAATACTTTTATTTTTAAGTTTAATTTTATTAAAATTTAAAATATTTTTATAAAACGTTTCTGTTAAATTAATAATTTTTATTTGATTAAAAGAAAGAGAATAAATATAATTATAAAAATAACCTTATTAATAATAAAATGAAAAAATTATTATTTAGTTTATATAATATGGAAAATTTATTATTTAATTTTTTAATTTTAAAAAATATATTAAAATATTTATGATATTTTAAAAAATCTACTAATTAGTTTCTCTATTAATTTTATCACTAAACATTTTATTATTTAGTTCCTATAGTTTTAAAAAAATTATTATTTAATCTCTTAAATTATTAAAAAGTTTATTAATTAGTCCTTTCATATCAAAGATATTTTAGATTTTTTTTTATAATACTTAACGACTAAAATTAGTTTAAAGACTAACTAGTAAAATGTTTTAAAATGTTAAAACCATTTTAATAAATTTTTCAAATAACGAGCAGTGATTAATGGCAGGTGGCATTACAAAAATAATTTCTATTGAGTTTTAACTTTTTATTTTTAATAATTTAAATTTTATATATTTAAATTTTTATTATTTTTACTGAATTTGAATATTAAATTTATTAAAATTTTTATTTATTTATAAATATTGAGTTTGAGATTTTCTTTCTTGAATTTTGACGAAATTAAATTTAAGGGACTAAAATATTGAATTCGAAAAATAGAGGGATAAATCTGTTAATTATGTAATATTTTAGCGATGAAAACATGTTTTTTCCTTTAATTCTTTGAGAGAGGGATTTATAAATTTGTAGGAATTAAATTTCGAGACTGCCGGAAAGCTGATATTGTTATTTCTATATTTCTCTTTCTTGTCGTGTTCTTTCTCTTATGGCTCTAAATTTTAACTGGGTTCTTTTTTCAGCTTCTACTATACCCATGGACAAGATCAGACTACCCAAGAATTTTACCCTATCCTGGGAGGGTATGAAGGCGACCCTAGCGGCCTTCAAGGCCAACAAGTCCATGGTCGACATGACTCGCGAGGTTTTCCACACCGCCGACTCTACACCTACAACTCACCGTGCTACTCCTGCTTCGACACCTTCCTAAGCTCTGATGCCTATGGCCAGGGGCTCTCGCTCTACCGCATCCATGACCTCTGTCCCCGCTGAAGCCCAGGCTTCAGTCAAGACTCCCCCTGCTCCCAAGAAAGCCACTAGGGAGCCCGTTACACTTAGTGAGTCTACGGGGAGCAGCTCGGAAGAAGGCACCGGAGTGGCTCCTTTGGATATCTCGCCTATCCAGGTCATGGGGGCCATCATAATTGGAGGCCAGGTTGCTAAGAAAGCCCGAACTGCCGAGACTACAACTGAGGGCAGGGCTGCTAAATGCACTCGCACTCTTGAACCTGCCAGGGCATCCCCCTCTCCTTCAGCCGACAAAAGAAAGAAAGCGGTGGAGCACCTAGCATCTTCCCAAGACAACGAGCTGTTAAGTGCTGCCGAGGTGACTGTTGAGTCTACTCTGACTTCTATGGCTGAGATGCTGAGTGAGAAGATGTTCGGGGGGTCTCTAATGTTTCTGATCCCCGCTTCCTCGCTCTTGCTAGCCATCTAACCTGCTCTACTAAATAGCAGGTGGCCTTTAGTTTGCGGTCTTGGGAGGACCTAGGGGATAGCCTGAGAGAAATGCTCCTCATGGTAAGTCGTCTTCTTTCCTTAAATGTATTTCTATTTTTTAGTATCTCTGTAACTTTGTTTGCTGCCTTTTCTTGACAGGCGTTAGGTGTGTTCATGGAGATTGATGCTCGGGACCAATCCCTCTAGAGCTTAATGGACCAACGCATTGCCGAAGCGCACCGTGAGGAGAATATTGTGGCCATTGGTGAGGCCCACGGGCATATCATCGAGTTTCAGAACCAAATCAAGGACCTCACCAAACAGCTATGAGACATGAAGGAAGAGGTCGACAGGGCTTCTCAATGGGCTTCTACGGCAGAGTCTCAGTGAGACAAAGCCTTAGTGCAGTTGTCTACTTTGAAGGAGTCCTGCTGCCAGTGTAATGAGGTCAGGGCTCAGCGCGATGAGGCTTTAGCCCATGCTGTTGTAGACAACAAGAGCTTAATAAACACATCGAGGATTTGAAAGGCATGGCTTCCGCGGCGGAGGAGTATCGCGCTCAGCAACAAAAACTCCGTTAAGAGGTTTCTGTCCTGGAGGAGAGGTATACTTCATTGCTAAAGGATGTCCGGACTATAGAGGATAGGGTCCAGCAGGCATGTGAGGAGCGTTTGCAGGAGTATAAGAACTCGGTAGAGCTGAAGGACCAAATCCAGCAGGCCTGTGAAGCGCAGCTAGAAGAGTATAAGGCCTCTGCGGAGATGAAGGAAAATATATATAAGGAGGCCTTCCGCATGTTCGCTTTCGGGTATAATTAAGGCCTTAAAGCAGCTAAGGATGCTTTCTCCACTCCGTTGGTAGACCTGCGAGCCCCTGAATTGGACTCTAACAGCGAGGAGGTATGCTACGGAGAGGATGACAATCCTTTACCCAAAAATGCCTCTTGCTTGCCTTTTGGACCTCGGAGGGAGAATATTGTAAATAATCCTATAAATGACTTAGTCAGTTCTGCCCCCTCTTCCCTTGCTACCTCTGTAACCCATTCAAATAATTAATAAAGCTCAATTTTTGGTTATTTTTCCTCTGTTCACTTTTTATTTCCCTTACTTATTAAGTTTGCTTTTATTTTTCCACTTAGTCTGCTTTTGTATGCATAACTTGTGAATGTAGCCGAGCTATCAACTCGTTAATTCGGATTTGTTTGTTTTCCTTCCTATACTTAGGCTATTTTCATGTTGAATTGTGTTAAGCTGGTGTCCTGTCGACTTGTTTTATCTGTAGTCCATTTTATTTGTTGTATTATTTATTATTTTTTATCTATGTGGATACCTTCATGTCTTTCTATCTCTTGCTTCTTCGAAGTTTCTGAGTTTCATTTTTATTTTGATTTTGCCTTAGCTTTGTTTTTTTTTAAGTCTTAGGGGCATCGGGCTCTTCTTTGAGGTCGGTGTTGTGCCTTAGACTTTACAAACCTCATATTAGCTTTCTAATGAAGTACTCTTTCGTGAAATTTATATTACGATGCTTTAGGTTAATTTTTCTACTTATCGAGCTCTATTCATAAGGTCAGTATACATTAAGTTAGTTTTTCTAATGAGTCGAGCTTCTTTGTGAGGTCAGACTCTCATTTTCTTGTAATCTGAGCTCTTCGGAGAGGTCGGCCTTATACCGTAGGTTAGTTTTTCTTATTAGCCGAGCTTCATTGTGATGTTGAACTCTTGTTCTCTTGTGATTCGAGCTCTTTAGAGAGGTCAAAATTGAGTTTCTTATTTGTGATACGGGCCCTTTTATGAGGCCGATCACTTAGGTTTGCGCCCTTTTTCTCAAGTCCCGCACATGCTGGGGTCCTCTCTTTTTAACTTTGCTCCCTCATTCAAGCTCTTTGGATCCCGTATCATTCTGGGCTCTTTAGCCCTGACTGTGGTTTAAGTCTTTTACTCTTGAGCCCATAACTAACTCATAGAAAATGTGGAGAAGCTTTGTAGCTACATTAACGGATTTTCTTGAGAAAAATGCAAAAGAAGAAGGACTCACTTAAATTGGCCATATACACATGCAGAGAGATAAATAATGAACTAATTATTGAATTACACTTCTACAGTTATTGTGGAATCAGAGTCCCATATTCCTGCGGTCCAAGCCTTTTGACTAGGTCAAAGCTATACCTTCTGTTGATATTCTTGCAATCCGTGTCCTCTTGGTGAGGTTAAATTCAAAATTTTCACTTACATCCTTGTAATCCGAACCTTTGTGTGAGGTTAGTGTAACGACCCAGAAATCGGACCGCTACCGGCGCTAGGATCCAGATCGGTTTAAGGCCGCCGAGACCCGTGGCAAGCCTAACATACATCCTATCACCTGGTCAAATCCCATACATGATCAAAACATAAACATAAAAATTTAAACATCTGATGTATATATCGAGCTTGACCTGTATGCTACCTAACTGAAAACATAAAAGAACCCCATACTATAGCCCTCATCAATTGCTCTAACTGAGTCAACATAACATACATCAAGCTTGGATCACATCCGATGAACCAAAACCTAACCTGTGCATGCATCAAAACCATAAGCATAAAACCTCCACTAGAGTCCTCATCAAATACCCTAACGTGGTAAGCAATCACATGCCACAAGTTTGGTTCAAACTCAACTCAACATTTAAACATATTATACATCATGTACTAAAAAGGGACTAACCAAGTCTTAGGGCCAAGCACAATACTAATCCATAAATATAACTCTACCATACACTACATTACATTACATTCCATTCTCTTATAATACATTATATCAATTTATATTACATGTCCACACTAACATGCTATTCTATTACATAAACATAACATTAACCCTTGCCGACTTCCCGATCGACCTCATACCTGCAACACCTGGGGGTTAGGGGAAATGGATGAGCTAAAAAGCCCAGTGAGTAGAACAGAAAAACAATAATAAATTATATGCTTTCATGGAATGCGTCACAGCACAAACATTTCACATCACAGATGGACATGACCACCAAAACTCCCTCTGTCTGTAACATATCATGGTGCCCGGCCCTCAAAGGAGCTCCTCAGGACTTCTGTAATATAACATAGTGCCCGGCCCTTCGGGCTCCTCAGGACTTCATTATTGTCCGG
This sequence comes from Manihot esculenta, assembly GCF_001659605.2. NCBI lineage: Eukaryota > Viridiplantae > Streptophyta > Magnoliopsida > Malpighiales > Euphorbiaceae > Manihot > Manihot esculenta. The sequence continues at coordinate 37,126,864 of NC_035162.2, read as the reverse complement.
CCCTTCGGGCTCCTCAGGACTTCATTAACATATCATATCTAGGGCTATTGGGGTCGCCTTGGTCCATCCACATCAACAGCAAATTATGCAATGCAATATCTTCGTGAAATCTAATGCAACAGCCTAATATATATACATGGTATTCATGATGCGTGAACATGCTTAAAACATTTGAGTTAGTTCTACTCACCTCTGGCAGACGCTGGACTGACTCTGCAACAGCTAACACTGCTGGCCTCCTCGGTCCCTCGGGTCCGATCCTACACAGGTGGACCCGAATGAGGTGCCAAACACACTCTAAACAACTCATAAACAACTCCCCAAAAACTTCCTAAAACACCCTCAAAACATGCATAGAAAACAACCAAGAATGGGCTGGACATGGCACTTTCGGCGGCCTAATGTCCCTTCCAGAGCCGCAAGCCATGCAGGTTCGGCGGCACTTTCGGCGGGCGAAAGTCCTTCCAGAGCCGAAAGTCTGGCACCTTCGGCGGCAGGTTCGGCGGTCGAAGCCTCTCACAGATCCGAAAGTCCTGGACTTCGGGGGCACATTAGGCGGCCAAAGCTGCCTTCCATGCAGGTTCGGCGGCCGAACATACCTTCGGCGGCGGAACCTAGTTCCCCCCGAACAGCAGGTCCGAATCCGACACAAGCAAAACCAACCTCCAAGCAACCCAAACCTCACATGCTCTCTCTCAAACATGCAAACACACTCCCACATGCATAAAGGGGCATAAACTAACTTAAACTCCAACACAAACATCACATAAACATACATTGGGCATAAAACCCACATAAACCCTAACATGCATATCTACCCATACTCAAGCATTAAAACTTCTTTAAACTTACTTAAAACTTTATTAAACATAAAGGAAAGCAAGGATCTACACTTACCTCTTGAAGATCGAGGGTTGGTGCGATCCCCAACTTGGAGATGGGAGGAAACAAACTCCTTGGGTCTCCAAGCTCCCAAAACTTGATTTAAGCCTTAAAACTTCAAAACCCAAAAGCAAACTCATAAGAACGTGAAGGATTTGAAGAAAGAACATGAAAATAACCAAAGGAGGGCATGAACACACCTGAGCTCGAGAATGGGGAGAAAACTTGCCCATTTTTGGTCTAAGGGCCTTTTTATAGGTGGCCAGTCAACCACCTTCGGCGGCCTAAGTTTCTTCCACAACTTCACCACCTTCGGCAGCCTAACTTGCCTCCTAAACTAACCCATGTTCGGCGGTCGAACTTGAGGAGGTTCGGCGGCCGAACTTGAGGAGGTTCGGCGGCCGAACTTGAGGAGGTTCGGCGGCCGAACTTGAGGTTCGGCGGCCGAACCTGGTTTCTGCCCTCAAAGCCTTCGGAGGCCTAAAGCACTCCCGAAACAGCCCCATGTTCGGCGGCCGAACCTGGGTCCTTCCTCCTTGGCCTCTTTTTCTCACAACTCCATTTAAAACCATAAAAATATGAAAATCATTTTGAAGAAACATTTTAGAAACATATTTTACCCCTCTAGAAGACTCTGGCATCTTCAGAATTTCAGATTCCAACGGAGATTCCGCTGGAAGATAGGGATTCCGATGCCGGAATCTAGCCGGGTATTATAGTTAGAGTCATGTTATTGTCTTATTTACTGAGCTTTACGCATGCAGAGACCCCTTTTCTTAGGTTGGCTGCTTATTTCTCAACTTTTCTCTTATGGGTTTATGGCCTTACCGGTATAGGCCTTTGAAGAGATATGTTTGGCCTCTATGGGCTTTGGAGAGATCGGCCAAGGGTTGAAGAGGTCGGTCTATTTATTTTGGATCTGACCATATTGAGGTTTGATTCTTTTGTACCCAATAAATCGGGGCTTTCTACTGCCTGATTCGACCATTCAGAATGCTTCATTTGACGGACTGGTTTGCTATTTTGATTGTTTTGGGTTGGTTGTTTTGATGGCTGAAGTTAAAACCATCGTAACTGATGTGATTCCTGTGATGACTAAAATCACGGAATACAAATTAAATGGATCTAATTTTTTACATTGAAGTAAGACTATCCGTATTTATTTACGAAGTATTGCAATGGATGATCATCTTACCAAGGATGATCATCTTACCAAGGATCCTCCAACTGATGAAACTCGTAGAGATTGGATGAGGGATGATGCTCGTTTATTTCTGCAGATTTGAAATTCTATTCATAGTGAGGTGATTAGTCTTATTAATCACTGTGAATTTGTTAAAGAATTAATGGAGTATTTGGAATTTCTGTATTCTGGCAAAGGGAATATTTCCCGTATTTATGATATGTGTAAGGCGTTTTACCGAGCCCAGAAAAATGATAGAACTTTAACATCCTATTTTGTAGATTTTAAAAGAGTTATGAAGAACTTAATGTATTGATGCCCTTTAGTACAAATATGAAAACTCAACAAGCTCAACGAGAGCAAATGGCTGTTATGAGCTTTCTTGCAGGTCTCCCTCCAGAGTTTGAGACAGCTAAATCTCATATTCTTTCTGACTCTGAAATATCATCGTTATATGATGTGTTCACTAGGGTATTGCATACAGAATCACCAATTCCTTCACACCCCACTAGTGCCCTTGTTAGCCGTAATGACAGTGGCAGACATAATAATAGAGGTGGTCAAAGGGAAAGTTTTAATGCTGGTAAAAGATCTCAGCATTCTGGGGAAACAGGTTCTACTTCTGACTCAGAAGGAATCATTTGTTATTACTGCCGCGAACAGGACATACTAAGAAGACATATCAAAAACTACAGAATAAGAATCAGCGCACACAAATGGCACATATGGCAGTTGAGGCCCCTTCAGATCAAGGGATTTTGATATCTGAAGATGAGTATGCACAATTCACCCAATACCAGGTATCTCTGAAATCCTCTAATTCCTCCTCTATCACTGCAATTGCCGAGTCAGGTAACTCTACTGCATGTCTTGTGTCTTCATCCTCCAAATGGATTATTGATTCTGGTGCTACCGATCATATGTCAGGTAATTCTACCCTTTTGTCCAATCTTGAGTCTCATGCATCGACTTCTTATGTTACTCTTGCTAATGGTACTAAATCTTTTGTCATGGGTTCTGGTCATGTCAACTTAACCCCTTCTCTTTCTGTATCCTCTGTGTTATGTCTCCCTAAATTCGTATTTAATTTGCTTTCTGTTAGTAAACTCACTCGTGCATTGAATTGTTGTGTCTCATTCTTTCCTGATCATTGTATTTTTCAGGATCTTTTGACGAAGCAGATTATTGGTAGAGGTCGTGAGTCAGAGGGTCTCTACGTCTTAGATCAGCAACTACCTAGATCACTTGCATGTTCCACGTGTTTAACACCTTTTGATGTTCATTGTTGTTTGGGGCATCCTTCTCTCTCTGCTTTGAAGAAGTTATATCCACAGTTTCATTCTTTGTTTGTTTTAGATTGTGAGTCTTGTCAATTTGCCAAACATCATCGTTTGCCTTCAATATCTCGAGTCAATAAACGGGCTTCGTCCCCCTTTGAGTTAGTACATTCAGATGTTTGGAGTTCTTGTCCTACTGTGTCTAAGTCTGGCTTTAAGTACTTTGTTACTTTTGTTGATGACTTCTCTCATACTACTTGGTTATTTTTAATGAAGAGTCGGTTAGAATTATTTTCTATCTTTTGTGCGTTTTATGCTGAAATCCAAACCCAATTCAATGTTCCCATTCGTATATTGCAAAGTGATAATGCTAAAGAGTATCTCTCTGGGGAATTTCAATCTTATTTGTTACAAAAAGGGATTCTTCATCAGTCCTCTTGTGTTGACACTCCTTCACAAAATGGAGTTGCTGAAAGAAAAAATCGACATCTTCTTGAAGTAGCCAGAGCCCTCTTATTCCAAATGAAAGTACCTAAATGCTTTTGGGCTGATGCTGTATCCACTGCTTGTTTTTTGATTAATCGCATGCCTTCCTCCATCCTTCATGGTGATATCCCTTATAATATTTTGTTTCTCACTAAATCTTTGTTTCCTATTGAGCAACGTATCTTTGGGTGTACTTGTTTTGTTCGTGATGTTCGTCCACAGGTTACTAAATTGGATCCCAAATCACTCAAATATGTCTTCCTTGGCTACTCTCGACGTCAAAAAGAGTATCGTTATTTTTCTCCTGATCTGAATCGGTATCTTGTGTCTGCAGATATAACATTCTTTGAGTCCACTCCATTTTTTCCACCATCCTCTGTTTATAACACCCAAGGTGAGGAAGATGACCTTTTATTATACACTGTTCGCTCTCTGTCTCCTCAGAATACTCCTACACCTTTCGCTCATGTGCCAGGTCGCCCTCCCATCTTTCATGTGTATTCCAGACGCTTAGAGGACTCTGACTCCGCTCCGCTACCCGCTTCTTCGTCGACAGATCCTGCTCTCACTGATCCTTCATTGTCTGATTTGGATTTGCCCATTGCTCTTCGTAAAGGTAAACGTACTTGCACTTATCCTATTTTAGCTTGTGTCTCTTATGATCAATTATCATCTTCTTCTCATTGTTTTGCCACTGCTTTAGATTCTATTTCAGTTCCCAAAACTGTTATTGAGGCTTTGTCCCATCCTGGTTGGCATGCTGCAATGGAAGAGGAAATGATGGCCCTTGACACTAATGGTACTTGGGAGTTGACGTCCTTGCCCCTAAGAAAGCGGGCTATTGGGTGTAAATGGGTGTTTGCAGTAAAAGTAAATCCTGATGGATCTGTTGCTCGCCTCAAGGCCCGTTTAGTGGCCAAAGTTTATGCACAAACTTATGGAGTGGACTATTCTGATACTTTTTCCCCGGTTGACAAGCTTGCATCTGTTCGATTGTTTATTTCCTTGGTAGCTACACATGATTGGCCTTTGCATCAACTGGATATTAAAAATGTTTTTCTTCATGGTGATCTTCAGGAGGAGGTTTATATTGAGCAACTACCTGGTTTTGTTGTTCAGGGGGAGTCAGGCAAGGTTTGTAGACTTCGAAAATCCCTTTATGGCTTGAAACAGAGTCCTCAGGCATGGTTTGGCAGGTGTAGTGATGTGGTCCAACAGTTTGGAATGAAAATGAGTAAGTGTGATCACTCGGTGTTTTATAGAAATTCTGATAGTGGAGTAATTCTGCTTGTAGTATATGTGGATGATATCATTATCACAGGAAGTGATATTGCTGACATCATATCCCTAAAAGAATTTGTTAAAACACAGTTTCATACAAAGGATTTGGGTTCATTGAAATATTTCTTGGGAATCGAAGTTATGCGGTGTAAGAAAGGCATCTTCTTACCTCAAAGAAAATATGTTCTTGATTTGTTAGCAGAAACAGGAAAATTGAGTGCTAAGCCTAATAGTGCCCCAATGTAACGACCCGGAAACCGGACCGCTACCGGCGCTAGGATCCAGATCGGTATAAGGCCGCCGGGACCCGTAGCAAGCGTAACATACATCCTGTATACATGTTAAATCCCATACATGATCAAACATATACATAAAAATTTTAAACTTTCTCTTTCATTTACCAAGCTTAACCTGTGCATGCACAAACTCATAAACATAAAACCCCACATTGGAGCCCTCATCAAATACTCCAATGGGTAACATCATACATTAAGCTTGGTTTACATAAGTCATCAATAAAATATTTCATAGATAATGTAATACCCGGCTAGACTCCGGTATTGGAATTCCTACCGTCTGGTGGAATCTCGGATGTCGGAGACCTCTAGAAGGGTGAAACCATGTTTTCATGAAATGTTTTAATTGTTTTTGATGGTTTTAAGTAAAGAAGAAATGAGTTTTTGAATAAAAACAACCTTGGAGGAAAACTCAGGTTCGGCCGCCGAAACTCAAAGTTCGGCCGCCGAACATGCATGCACTTCGGGTGAGCCTTAGGCCCCCGAAGGCATAAGTGAGGGAAGCTCAGGTTCGGCCGCCGAACCTCAAGTTCGGCCGCCGAACATGGCATGTGTGCGGAGGCACATTCGGCTCCCGAATGTGGCCTGGCCAGCCACTATAAAAAAGCCCCTTAGCCGAAATGGGCGAGCTTTCTCCCCATTTTCGGCCAAGGTGAGCCCTTCCGCCATTCCTCACCATCTTTGAGTCCTTTCCTTCAAATCTTTCACCATTTTCACTAGTTTTCACTTTATTTTGAAGATTTTCGAGTTTAAAGCGAGTTTTGGAGCTTTGAGGTTCAAGAACTCAAATCTCTCCCATCTCCGAGCTAGGGTCGTCTTCCTCTCGATCTACAAGAGGTAAGGGCCGATCTTGAGCTCACTACATGTTTTTAACAAGTTTTAAGTTGTTTCTTGAAGTAGAAATGCATGTGTAGGGTTTTATGAGTTTTTGGGTTTATGTTGGTTTATGGACAATGTATGTTGGATTTGTGTTGTTTGATGTGTTGTAGTTGGGGTTTAAGGTAGTTTGAGACCCCTAGGAGCTTGTATGCATGTTTTGGTTGAGCTAAATGCATGATGATATGAGTTGGAGGCATTTGTGCATGTTTGAACCAAGTTTCTGCCCTTCGGGAGAAACCAGGTTCGGCAGCCGAAAGGACTTTCGGCCGCCGAACCCTCTTGTGGAAGCAGCCTTCGGCTGCCGAAGCTTGCCCCTCGAAAGGAGACTTTCGTCTCTGTCTGGGAGTTTCGGCCGCCGAAAGTGCCGCCGAACATGCATGAGTTTCGTCTATGTCTGGGAGTTTCGGCCGCCGAAGGTGCCGCCGAACCTGCCTGACTTTCGGCTCTAGAGGGACTTTTGGCCGCCGAACCTGCCGCCGAAAGTGCCCTGTCCAGCCTTCCTTTGCATGTTTTTGCATGATTGTTTTGAGGTGTTTTAGGGGGATGTTTTTAGAGTTATGTTTTAGTTGTTTGGTCCCTCATTTGAGTCCACCTGTGTAGGTTCGGACCTGAGGAACCGAGGACCCCAGCAGTGAGTCAGCTGCTTCTGTCATTGTCAGAGCTAGCCAAGAGGTGAGTAGAATAAACCTTATGTTTTTAAAGCAAATGAATTATACAGTTGAGCATGTTCATGCATCATGAAAGCCATGTGATGAAATAGGTTGTTTGCATTAGAATCCACGAATATGTTGCATTGCATTTATGATGTTGATGTGGATTGGTTATTGGATGACCCTTTAGTCCTCATATGATATGATGATGCTACGGCATGACATGGTATGGAAGTCCAGGTTGTACCCATTCTACGTCCCTGGCACTATGTAAGAGGAAGTCTAGGTTGTACCCATTCTACGTCCCTGGCACATTGGTATGTATGATATGTTATGTTAAGAGAAAGACCGGTTGTACCCAGTCTACGTCCGGACACTTTGGAATGTAGAGGACTATTGGTGACGATACCATCCGAGATGTGATTTGTTGTGATGTGTTGCATTACATGATGGCATGAGATTTTAAATGTTGTTTTCTATTATTCTGCTCACTGGGCTCTTGTAGCTCACCCCTTTTCCCTAATCCCCCAGGATTGCAGGTAAGGGCTAGACAGAGAAGTTAAGAAGAGTAAAGTCATATGTTTGTAATAGATAGAAAGTGGACATGATAAATTGTATAATGATGTAAAGTTTGTATAGTCATGTTATGTATAATGATATTGAGGATTAGAAGTTGTGCTTGACCCTATGGGTGTTGTTATCCCTTTTAAATACATGATCTTAGATATTTTATGATATAGATGGTAGCCAACTCAACACATGTATATCGTCCATTGGGGCATTGATGAGATCCCACAGAGGGGTCAAGTTTATGATTATGATTATGTTTAGTGCATGCACAGGTTGAGTTTGGTGTATGAGGAATGAATGACAGAAAAGTTTTAATTTTTATGTATGATTGTTGATCATGTATGGGATTAAACAGGTTTACAGGTTACATGTCAGGCTTGCTACGGGTCCTGGCGACCTTAAGCCGATCTGGATCCTAGCGCCGGTAGCGGTATGATTTTTGGGTCGTTACAGATCATGTGCAAAAGGGATTTACTTTACATACTAGGGTCAAGCACAACTCTAAACCTCAATAAACATCATTACATTACATTACTGTACTATACTTTACATTACATTGTCTTTCTCATGTCCACAACTAGCTATTACATAATACATGACTTTACTCTTGCTGACATCCTGGTCTATCCCGTACCTGCAAACCTGGGGGATTAAGGGAATGGGGTGAGCTACTAGAGCCCAGTGAGCAGAATAATAAAACATTTTATTAAAATTCATGCTTTCATGAAATGCATCACATCACAAACAAATCACATCAAGGATGGACTTGTCACCAATAGCCCACTACACGTTCCAATAGTGCCAGGAGCGTAGAATGGGCCTCACTGGTCTTTCTCTTACATCGTACCAGGGGCGTAGAATGGGCCTCACTGGTCTTACATGCCATACCATATCATCTCATATCATGTCAACATACGAGGGCTAATGGATCATTCAACACCCATCCACATCAACAACATAATATGCAATGCAACATATTTGTGAATTCTAATGCAAACACCCTAATACATCTCATGGAATTCATGATGCGTGAATCATGCTAAAACTTTCATTATTTGCTTTGAAACATAAGGAGTAATTCTACTCACCTCAGGCTAGCTCTGAAAAGACACTGAAGCAGCTGTCTCACTGCTGGGGTCCCTGGTTCCTCGGGTCCGAACCTACACAGGTGGACTCAAATGAGGGACCAAACATACATGAACATGACTCTAAAATACTCCCCAAAAACCCCCTAAAACACCTTAAAACAATCACTGAAATCATGCAAAGGAAGGCTGAACAGGGCACTTTCGGCGGCAGGTTCGGCGGCCGAAAGTCCCTCCAGAGCAGAAACTCAGCCACTTTTGGCGGCACCTTCGGCGGCCGAAAGTGGTTCTAGAGCCGAAACTCGTGCATGTTTGGCGGCACCTTCGGCGGCCGAAACACCTTTCCAGAGCCGAAAGTCCAACTGTAATACCCGGCTCGGTCAGGCATCGGAAGTCCTACCGTTCAGTGGAATCTCGAATGTCGGATTCGTTTCAGAGGGGTATTGCAAGGGTAAACTGAAGTTTTCTCCAAGGTTTTCTACCATGTTTTTACGTGTTTTCTGGTTTTGAAAGGAAAGGAAATGAGTTTTGAAGAGAAAAGACCAAGGAGGCAAAATGCAGGTTCGACCGCCGAAGGTACTGTTCGGCTGCCGAAAGTGCTATAGGTTCGGCTTTCGAAACTTCACGTTAGGCCGCCGAACGATGCATGATTTTGCATGCAGTTTCGGCAGCCGAAGGAAAGGCCGTTGGTCACCTATTTAAACCCCGTTGACCGGCCATGGAGGGTGTTGGAAGCTCTCTTGGTAGTCAAAGGTGAGGTTATGCTCTCCTTAGATGTTTTCATGGTGTTTTCCTCAAATCTTGTAAGGTTTTCATGAGTTTTTACTTGGGTTTGAAGGTTTTGAGTAAAAAGAGGAAGTTGTGGAGCTTGAAGCTTGAGGAGCTTGGTTTCTCCATGTTTTGAAGCTAGGATCACACCAGCCAAGAGGTAAGTGTTGATCCTTACGTGTTCTAGTGTTTTAAGCCAGTTTTATGGAGGGAAAGGGTAGAGTTGTATGGTGAGGTGTAAAAGGATGTTTTTGAGGGGTTTTATGCATGAGTATGTTTATGTGTTATGGGTGTTGTTTGTTGGGGTTTTTAGGTAGTTTTGGACCCCTTTGTGCATATATTTGAGTATATGCTTGCTATGTGTGTTGGGATGCATGTTGAGTGAGGTTTGGGGGAAGTTGTGCATGAGGTGAGCTAGGTTCTGCCTAACTGGAGAACCCAGCTTCGGCCGCCGAAGAAGGGTTCGGCCGCCGAACGTGTTGAGGAGGTGGTTTCGGCTGCCTCAACCTGCCCCCGAAGGATTGGACTTTCGTCTCTGGAGGGGAGGTTCGGCCGCCGAAGGTGCCGCCGAAGGTTAGAGACTTTCGTCTCTAGAGTGTGTTTTGGCCCCCGAACCTTGCCCCCTAAGGCTTCGGCCGCCGAAAGAGGAGATTCGGCCGCCGAAAGTAGGCGAGTTTCGTCTCTGGAGAGGACATTCGGCCGCCGAACCTGCCGCCGAACGTGTCCTGCCCAGCCTTCTTTTGCATGCTTTGTGTGATTGTTCTAGGCTCTTTTAGGGGGTTTTTGGGAAGGTGTTTAAGAGTTGTTTTAGAGTTATGTTAGCGTTGTTTGGCACCTCATGTGAGTCCACCTATGTAGGATCGGACCTGAGGCGAGGTGTTTAGCTCCAGTGTGAGAGTTGGCCCAGAGGTAGTCACAACTTGGCTTCAGGTGAGTAGAACTAACTATGCATATTTTAAAGCAAATGGTTAAGATAGTTACAGTATGAGCATGAGACACGCATCATGGATGCCATGTAAAACTAGGTTGTATTGCATTAGAGATCACGAATATATTGCATTGCATTGTTATTGTTGATGGGATGGACCAAGGCGATCTCAGTAGCCCGCTACCTGTTATGGCTAGATAAGACCTTGGGAGCTTCGCAGTTAGGGGCCGGGCTCTAGTACATGTAGTGACCTGAGAGTCCGTAGGGACCGGGCACCGACAGAGGGAGTTCTGGGATCATGTCTAATCCGAGATGTGAAATGTTTGTGTTGTGACACATTCCATGAAAGCATGTAATAAATGACCTGTTTTATGGTTTCTAGCCTCACCCCATTCCCTTAACCCCAGTTTTGCAGGGCCAGAGTTCAGCAGAGTGAACTATGGGAGAGCAGAATTGAAGCATGGGTTGCCGTGTTTGGCTGTAATAGCATAGCTAGGTTGTGATAGAGTGGCATGTATATGTTGATGCAAGATATGTAAAGATTAAAGGATGTTATACTTGTTTGTATGCTTGTTGTATAGTATAGTTGTGGACATGATGTATGGACATGATATGTGAGCATGATGTAGATACAGGTTATATACAGGTTATGATGGAAAGAGCATGTGGTAAAGAGATAGAGTATAATGAGATAATGTCTAGAGTTGTGCTTTGCCCAGTGTGTGCTGAATCCCTAGTGTATGCATGTGTCCTGTTTTCCGTTTCTTGATGAGAAATGTGTCAAGCTAGGCTTAACATATGATGTGTTTCTAAAACTCCAGTGATCAGGGAAGAAAGGGTATAAAATCCCTTGACCCATCTGAGAGGGAAGAAAGGGTAAATCCCTTGACCCAAAACAGACATCAAGGCTAGCCTGTAATATGCTGACCCTACGAGGATGGGGTCTATGTTTTCAGTTTAGTAGTAGATCACTGGTGTAGGCCTTGACGGCTGTGATTTTAAGGTTAAGCTTGGTAGTTTTACAGAAAAGGTTTTCAAAGCTAGTGTTTAGTTGGCTCATGTATGGGATTGAGCAGGTACCCAGAGTTCATTAGCAGGCTTGCTACGGGTCTAGGCGGCCTTAAGCCGATCTGGATCCTAGCGCCGAGCAGTTTGGAGCCGTTACAGAGGGGTATCGGTTTCCGGGCTGTTACAGATGGTATCAGAGCATAGGGCCTCTTGAGTACGGTGTTGAGTACGGTGTCATGAGCAAAGATGCTCAGGGATTAGCGGTATCTCAGATCGAAAAGAGGTTTTTGTCTTTAGGAGGGCAAGCACAATAAGAAAGATCGAGAGAAAGATCATGTCCACTAGGATAGGCTGAGGAGTCATGTCTTGCTTGATGATGTGTAATGCCATGTTTGATGCATGTGCATTTCTGTTGGTATTATGGATGTTGACTGATCCCTTAGTCCTCGATCTGCTATGTTATGATATCAGATGAGTTGAGAGACCAGGTATGGCCTTTGGCACAGTTGGTCATGGCATGTTATGCTAGATTGAGGGCTTTTGGTGACAGGATCATCCCTGATATCTATGTGGTTTAGAGTTCATGTGTTTGCTACATGGACCCTATGTTAGTATGCTTTTCATGTGTTTTGTGTTTTGTTCACATGATGTGAAGCTGATGTGTGCCTGTGTGCCTGTTGTGTTTCAGAAGAGTGATGATGCAAGGTGCGAGTCAGTTTGTGGAGTCAGATCCATCTGAGTGGGAAGGTACGTACACTTTTTCCCCCGTTCTGCCAGGAGTGCAGTCAGGAGGAGTTGGCAGTAAGGAATCATCAAGGAACCCTGAAAGGTCGCTAGAGATAAGCAAAGAAGGAAGAGAGCAAGGAAGAGTGTCCGGAGACAGCATGCGAGAAGAGAGGATGGATGTGCGAAGGAGGGATGTAGGTGTGCAAGTGAATATGGATGAAGAAAGGATGGGCAACTCGGAAGATGATGTGCAGACGAAGGATGCTCAAACCTCAAGTTCAGGAGAAGTTGAGCCCTCCCTTCTGAGCACAGCTGCTAAAAGAGAGAGAACGAAGGTTAGAGGCCTTCGGCAGTCGAAGAAGGGCAAGTTTTGGCAAAAACTAAAGACTCGTTTTGGTGCTGGTGGTTCTGGCTCAAGCCCTCCAAGATGTTTGACGTGCGGAAGGTTACATTGTGGACCTTGTCGGATTGGTACAACGGCATGTTTCATGTGTGGACAGGAAGGGCACTTTGCGCGTGACTGTCCTACTTCGCCCAGGATGGTACAAGCCCAGCGGTTAGCGACCAGGAATGTAGGTCAGGCTAGTCACCAGGCACGTAGAGGAGCAGACACAGCGGACACAGTGATGCCAGGTATGCTCACTTGTTCCTGTTCTGTTGTTTTGTGAGCTCTTATGTGTTCTCTTCGTTAGTTGCTCTAGGAGCTTTGAGCAGTTGAGTTGATAGCTTCTCGGCTTAGCGTGTCCTCTTTGGGTTAGTTAGACCCGGGTAGGATTCATCTCTGGCAAAGGTTCAGTCCAGTGTCCTTGAGAGTAGATGCCAGCCACTCGACTTGACAGTTCGAGACTTGAGTGTCTGGATGTCATTCAGGGGATGGCTTGGTTTTCTCTTTATGATGCTGGGGTTACCTGCGTCTGCAGCGCATGGTAGTCAGGAGCGGAGTTCAGGATGGATCTGAGGTAGGTGTCAGAGGGGACCCAGTAGAATGCCTAGAAGTTTGATGTCAGCTATCAGGCTCGTAGGGTGTGTAGGAGGGGTTGTTAAAGTGAGTTCTTGTTCAGGTTTGAGCGGTTAGCAGGCAGGTCTGGGAACCAGCCTTAATATCATAGTGTGAGAGTGGTTAGACGTGTTTGTAGGCTAGTGTCAGGTTTCCCATCAGGCAGGGCGGTAGAGTTGGTATCGAAGTGGTACGCAGTACCAGGACCATTTCTATCTTTCCTCACAAGATGGCACCTGTGGAGTTGTGAGAGTGCGTAAGGGAGCGTAGGAGTAGTGGAGTGCTAGAGAGACAAGGCTGAATGGTCCAGTGTGATGTGTGAAAAGAAGGATGAATCCGTGAGCTTAGGAGGGTACAGAGGCAGAAGAAAGCAACAAAGAGTAAGAGCAGAGAAGGAGGAAGAGAAGGATCAGAGTAGTGCAGCAGAAGCCTGTTGCGAGTGAAAGACGACGCCAGTGTAGTACAGATGAAGAAAGAAGGGCAAGGATCAGAGTGCGCATGTAACGACCCCAAAATGGACCGTCACCGGCGCTAGGATTCAGGTCGGCTTAAGGCCGCCAGAACCCGTAGCAAGCCTGCTATACTCTCTGTGTACCTGTAAACCTCATACATGATCATACATTTTCTGTGAAAATAAAACTCTTTTCAGAACCAAGGCTTAACCTGTGCATGCACTATCTCTGTACTCTGTACTCATGTACTCTGTACTCTGTACTCCTGACTAGAGCTTGCTCTAGATGGGTAACTCATACCTGTTAAGCCTGGTTTTCACATACAAGAAAACATATATACATATACAGATCATGTACAAAACATACATCACTAGGTCAAGCAACAACTATTACATCTCTTTAATATTACATGTCCACTCTAAGCTATTACAGATCTCTTTACTTTTCCTGTACTCTGCTGGACTGTCCCTGTACACTGTACACTGAACCTGTACACTGAACCTGCAAAACTGGGGTTAAGGGAGTGGGATGAGCTCTATAGCCCAATGAGTAGAACAGTAAAACATCTCAGTAAAATATGATCTCATGGAATGCACCATATCACAGACAAGCCACATCAAGAGTAAACCTGTCACCACATAGTCCCAGTAACTCTGTGCCAGGGCGTAGAATCGAGCACCTGGTCTTCCTGTCATATATGTATATGTGTATATAACACCTCTGTACTTACCATTGCCAGGGCGTAGTCAAAGGCTCCTGGACTTTGCTATACCTGCCAGGGCGTAGTCAAAGGCTCCTGGACTTTACTATACCTGCCAGGGCGTAGTCAAAGGCTCCTGGACTTCCTGTCTGAGACTATTGGATCATTCAGCATTCACTCACATCACCAAATAACGATGCAATGCAACATATTCGTGAATACTAATGCAATCAACCTATGGCATAAACATGATGCATGAGATATGCTAAAAGCAGTTTGTGGATCAATTAAAAGTCATAAGTTTAGTTCCACTCACCTTTGGCTAACTGGACTGACTGACTCTGCAGGCTCTGAACCTCTGGAGCAGTACTCACTGCTGCTCTCTCTGGTTCCTCTGGTCTGTACCTATACAGATTGACTCAAATGAGGGACCAAACTAACTTATCAATACCTCTATTAAACTCCCCAAGAATCCCCTTAAACTCATTCAACTATCCATGCAAAGCATGCAAAAGAAAACTGGACAGGACGCTTTCGGCGGCAGGTTCGGCGGCCGAAAGTCCTCTCCAGAGACGAAACTCAAGCACCTTCGGCGGCACCTTCGGCGGCCGAATCCCCCAAACAGAGCCGAACATGCACAACTCGCGGGGGCAAGCTATGGCAGCCTAAGCCACCATGCAGGAGGTTCGGCGGCCGAATGCACCTTCGGCTGCCGAACCTGAGTTCATCCAGAACTCAGCTTCAACGGCAAACCATCTCCTCCTTCCCTTCAATAACTCCAAACATGCATATACCAACTCCTCAACACACATATACATAAGTAGATGATCACAGGGGTCCAAAACTATCTAATAACCCCAAACAACAAAACAAACATAACACATAATCATGAATACATGCATAAATCATCAAATCTCCCATTTAAAACCTCAACATGCATCAATTCCCATAAAACCTGCAGAAAACACATAAACAGGTTCAAGAGCATTACTTACCTCCTGTAACAAGAAGCTGAACACTCTGAACTAAGGAAAACGAACCAACTCTTCTCAAACTCTCAAACTCTCTCAAACTCACTTTTTGCTTCAAAAACAGTCAAACCCCTTGTAAATGCTCAAAACACTCTGCATGAGCTGCTCAAACTCAGCAAATACAGCATAGGAGACGTGGCCAACTTCTGGACATGATCTGGTGATCACACCTGTCCAAAAGGCTGACTCAGGGATACAAACCTGCTGGCTAAGCAACTCAGCTTCGGCTGCCGAATCGCATGCAAAACCATGCAACATTCGGGGGCCGAACCTGAACTTCGGAAGCCGAACATTGGGCACTTTCGGCGGCCAAACTTACCTTCGGCGGCCGAACTTGGCTCCTCTGCCTTGGTTCATTTCAACTCAAAACTATAAAACTGTAAACCATAAAACACCTCATAACACTTAGAAAATACAACTCCTACCCTTAGATAGAATCCCAACACCTCGGATTCCACCAGATAATAGGAATTCCGGTGCCGGATTCTAGCCGGGTATTACATTCTCCCCTCCTTAAGAACATTCGTCCTCGGATGTTCCTAAAACACACAATGAACACATGTAACGGAGATAACTAACCTCAAAACAAATATGGATACTGCTGGAGCATAGACTCTCGCGTCTCCCAGGTGCACTCTTCTAGATTATGGTGGTTCCATAGAACTTTCACCATCGGAATCTCCTTGTTCCTTAGCTGTCTGATCTGCGTGTCCAGAATCCGTACTGGCTGCTCTATATAGGTGAGATCCGTATGAATCTCCACCTCAGGCTCACTCCGAACCTGATTCGGATCTGACACAAACTGTCGTAGCATAGAAACATGAAATACCGGGTGAATCCTCTCCATAGAAGCAGGTAAATCCAGCTTATAGGGTCCAATGTACCGTGGAGCCAATTTACCTTTCTTCCCAAAACGAACCACTCCTTTCATTGGAGACACTTTCAGCAATACCCAATTACCCTCGTGAAACTCTAACTGCTTTCTGCGAACGTCTGCATAACTTTTCTGTCTACTCTGAGCTGTTCTGATTCTCTCTCTGATCATGGGCACCATTCTACTGGTAATGTCTACTAACTCTGGCCCTGCAAGAGCTTTCTCTCCTACCTCTTCCCAGCAAACAGGGGATCTGCACTTCCTCCCATATAATGCTTCATAAGGAGCCATCCCAATGCTAGCATGATGACTGTTATTGTAGGCAAACTCCACCAAAGGTAGATGCTGCCTCCAAGAACCGCCAAAGTCTAACACACATAGTCGAAGCATATCTTCTATGGTCTGGATGGTCCTTTCTGACTGTCCATCAGTCTGTGGGTGGAAAGCAGTACTAAAATCCAATCTCGTGCCCATTGCACTTTGCAGACTTCGCCAAAAGCGAGAGGTAAACTGAGGTCCTCTGTCTGAAACTATAGACACTGGAACTCCATGTAATCTCACTATCTCATCCAGATAGACCTGTGCCAACTTATCCACAGAATAGTTACTCCGTACTGGAAGAAAATGAGCAGATTTCGTGAGTCTGTCCACAATCACCCATATCGAGTCTATCCTGTTGGACGCTACTGGTAAACCCACTACAAAATCCATGGCTATGTTCTCCCATTTCCACTCTGGAATCGGTAATGGGTTAAGCATTCCGGCTGGTTTCTGATGCTCTAATTTCACCCTCTGACAAACCTCACAGGCTGTCACGAACTGCGCCACTTCTTTCTTCATGGCTGGCCACCAATAGACCCTTTTCAGATCCTGATACATCTTGGTAGCTCCTGGGTGAACACTATACCTCGCATTATGAGCTTCCCTCATAATGTCTTCCTTCACACTGCCCCTATCTGGTACACAAAGTCGACTCCCATAGCGAAGGATCCCTTTGCTGTCAAATCTGAACTCTGCACTATTGCCTGACTGAACAGTCCTGGCAATTTTCATCAACTCAGGGTCCTCATGCTGTCTCTGAGCTATCTGCTCCAGAAACACAGGTGTCACTCTCATCTGTGCTATCAATGCACCTGTACCAGACAACTCTAGCTGTAATCCCTCGTCAAAGAGCTTATAAAGCTCCATCACAACTGGTCTCCGCTCTGCTGCTATATGGGATAAACTGCCTAGTGACTTCCGGCTTAGGGCATCTGCGACAACATTCGCCTTACCCGGATGATACTGGATCTTACAATCATAATCACTGAGCAATTCTACCCATCTCCGCTGTCTCAAATTCAGCTCTCTCTGACTTAAGATGTACTGTAAACTCTTGTGATCAGTGAAGATCTCGCATTTAACCCCGTAGAGGTAATGCCGCCACATCTTAAGTGCAAAGATAACTGCTGCCATCTGTAGGTCATGGGTAGGGTAATTCAACTCGTGCTTCTTCAACTGTCTAGAAGCATAAGCTATTACTCTATCACTCTGCATCAAAACACAACCCAAGCCCACTCGAGATGCATCACAGAATACTGTGAAATCCTCATTACTGACAGGCAGAGCTAACACTGGTGCTGTTGTCAATCTCCTCTTGAGCTCCTCAAAGCTCTCTTCACACTGGTCTGACCAGATAAACTTCTGGTTCTTCTGAGTCAATTTGGTCATAGGAGCTGCTATCTTTGAGAAGTTCTGAACGAACCTCCTGTAGTAACCTGCCAGTCCCAGAAAGCTTTTAATCTCAGTTACTGTCATGGGTCTGGGCCAGTTAGCTACAGCCTCTATCTTCTTGGGGTCTACCTCAATACCCTCTGCTGATACCACATGCCCCAAGAAGGCAATGCTCCGTAACCAAAACTCACACTTCGAGAACTTGGCATATAAACCATGCTCTCTCAGTGTCTGCAAAACGATCCTCAGATGCTGGGCATGCTCCTCTGCATCTCTGGAATACACTAAGATATCATCGATAAACACAATGACAAAGTGATCCAGAAACTCACTGAATACCCTGTTCATGAGATCCATAAATGCTGCAGGGGCGTTAGTCAACCCGAACGGCATCACTAAGAACTCATAATGCCCATATCTGGTCCGGAAAGCTGTCTTAGGCACATCTGCCTCTCTGACTCTCAACTGATGATACCCAGATCTCAGATCTATTTTCGAGAAACAACCTGCTCCAGCTAGCTGGTCAAATAGATCATCAATCCTAGGTAAAGGATACCTATTCTTGATAGTGACCTTGTTCAACTGTCTCTAGTCGATACAAAGTCTGAGGGATCCATCCTTCTTTCTGACAAAGAGCACTGGAGCACCCCAAGGTGAGGTACTAGGGCGGATGAAACCCTTATCTACCAAGTCCTGCAACTGTTCTTTCAACTCTGTTAACTCAGCTGGCGCCATCCTGTAGGGAGGAATAGAGATAGGTCTAGTATCTGGCAGTAATTCAATTTCAAACCCTATCTCCCTATCAGGTGGTAGTCCTGGTAAATCGTCTGGGAACACATCGAGAAACTCTCGGACTACTGGTACTGTGGCTGGTTCCCTAACCTGACTGTCTAGCTCTCTCACATGAGCTAGAAACCCCTGACAACCCCTCCTAAGCAAACGACGAGCCTGAAGGGCTGAAATCATACCTCTGGGTGTACCTCTCCTGTCTCCTCTGAAGACACACTCTGACCCATCCTGGTCTCTGAGACTCACTAACTTCTCTCGACAGTCCAACGTAGCACCATATGCAGATAGCCAATCCATCCCTAGAATGACATCAAAATCTGTCAAGTCTAGAACCACAAGGTCAGCTGGAAGGCATCTACCCTCTATGAATACTGGACTGAAACGACAGACTGACACTGCCACTGATGGGTCACATCTAGGTCCACTGACCCAGAGAGGATACTCTAACTCAGAGCTGATCAAACC
This sequence comes from Manihot esculenta, assembly GCF_001659605.2. Lineage (NCBI taxonomy): Eukaryota > Viridiplantae > Streptophyta > Magnoliopsida > Malpighiales > Euphorbiaceae > Manihot > Manihot esculenta. Next base: position 37,107,824 of record NC_035162.2, on the reverse strand, counting down.
CAATCGCTCTATGGCTCTCGAAGCAATAAAGGAATGAGAAGCACCGGGGTCCATCAAAGCATACACATCTGAACACCCAATGATGAGATTACCTGACACCACTGTGTTCGACATGTTAGCCTCCTCCTGTGTCACTGTGAAAATCCGTGCTGGGGCTACCGGATTTCCACCTCGGGAACCTGCTGCTGAAGTAGAGGCTACCCCTCTCCCTCTACCTCTGCCACTAATCTGAGGCATGACTGGAGCTGCTGGCCGTACAACTGGCTGTACCACACTGCCTGAACTCATCTGCTGGGATGGTGCAAAAGTCATCTGCGGACAATCTCGAGCAATATGCCCTTCCTGTCCACATCGAAAACAAGCTGTAGATCCCAACCGACAAACTCCTCCATGTGGTTTTCCGCATCGTCTGCAGACTGGAGCTGTGCCAGAGCTTGAGCCACTACCTATTCCCAGACCTGACTTGACTTTACTCCAGAACCCTTTCCTTGTTCCTCTCGCTCTGTCCCATCTCTTACTGCCTGTAGAACCTGAACTGGGGGCCTTAGAACCCGAAGCCTGTGCCTTTGACTGTTTCTGAATATTAGCACTAGCTTCCATTTTCCTGGCTGCATCTACGATGGTATGGAAACTCTCCTTTTCTGCTGGAAGAATCAACGAAGAATACCTGGGATGAAGTCTCATAGTATATCTCCTTGCTTTCTTCTGATCAGTATCATAGGCTTGACCCACGTACTGAAGCAGATCCAGGAACTTATCTGTGAATTCATCAACACTCATCTCATCTATCTGTCGCAACTGTTCAAATTCAATTACTTTCATCTCCCTTGAACTGTCAGGAAAAGCCCACCCTGCAAACTCATTGGCGAACTCTCCCCATGACATGCTGTCCATTCTAGGCTCCACATAATTCTTAAACCATTCTCTGGCTTTCTTGCATTTTATTGTGAAACCTGCCATCTCAATGGCTCTCCTATCATCTGCTCCCAATTCACCGGTTATCATCCTAACTGCTCTGAGGTAATCAAATGGATCATCTCCTGTGTTGTATTTAGGAGCATCCAATTTCAAGTACTCCGTCATTTGGACTTTACCTCCAGATGAGCTAGGTTCATGTCTGTCAACAACAGGGATTACTGGTTCTGGTGGTAGTACTGGTTCATTTGGCTCTAGGTGTGCTGCACTTGGATGGGTAGGGGAAGATGGATACATCGGATATGGTGGATAGTAAGGATAAGGCATATAAGGCATATAAGGAGGATATGGCACAAAACTCGAGTACTCCGACATACCTCCCATCGGATACTCTGGATAGCCAAAACCTGAGGTCTGAGCACCTCCCTGTGACTCTCCCATACCTTCCTCAAAACTGCCTATACCCATACTGTCATCTCTAGACTGATCAATCTCCATAGCTTCCCTCCTTTCCTCTGATCTTCCTCCCCTAACTGTTCCTCTTATGCTCTCGTCTACAGACCTTCTAGGGTCTATCGACGTACCTTCCCTGCTAGATCTCTGAGACCTTGCCCTTGGCAATGCAGGAGGACGAGCAGCTGGTCTCTCATTCTCTGGTGGGACTCCAGTCAATCGAGCTGATCGACGAGTTCCTCGCATCTTTACTCTGGAAACACAACATATAACATACCACTTTAGCACATAAATATCACATATCAATCATACACATACAACACTCATAGCATATCATAGCAGATAGGACTCAAGACCCTATCCTAGTGGACATGATTTCCTATTGTGCTTGACCACTTCTAACCTGTCTGAGCCCAACACTGTCTCTATAGGTCCGATCATATGAACCTAGGGCTCTGATACCAATCTGTAACGACCCCAAAATGGACCGTCACCGGCGCTAGGATTCAGGTCGGCTTAAGGCCGCCAGAACCCGTAGCAAGCCTGCTATACTCTCTGTGTACCTGTAAACCTCATACATGATCATACATTTTCTGTGAAAATAAAACTCTTTTCAGAACCAAGGCTTAACCTGTGCATGCACTATCTCTGTACTCTGTACTCATGTACTCTGTACTCTGTACTCCTGACTAGAGCTTGCTCTAGATGGGTAACTCATACCTGTTAAGCCTGGTTTTCACATACAAGAAAACATATATACATATACAGATCATGTACAAAACATACATCACTAGGTCAAGCAACAACTATTACATCTCTTTAATATTACATGTCCACTCTAAGCTATTACAGATCTCTTTACTTTTCCTGTACTCTGCTGGACTGTCCCTGTACACTGTACACTGAACCTGTACACTGAACCTGCAAAACTGGGGTTAAGGGAGTGGGATGAGCTCTATAGCCCAGTGAGTAGAACAGTAAAACATCTCAGTAAAATATGATCTCATGGAATGCACCATATCACAGACAAGCCACATCAAGAGTAAACCTGTCACCACATAGTCCCAGTAACTCTGTGCCAGGGCGTAGAATCGAGCACCTGGTCTTCCTGTCATATATGTATATGTGTATATAACACCTCTGTACTTACCATTGCCAGGGCGTAGTCAAAGGCTCCTGGACTTTGCTATACCTGCCAGGGCGTAGTCAAAGGCTCCTGGACTTCACTATACCTGCCAGGGCGTAGTCAAAGGCTCCTGGACTTCCTGTCTGAGACTATTGGATCATTCAGCATTCACTCACATCACCAAATAACGATGCAATGCAACATATTCGTGAATACTAATGCAATCAACCTATGGCATAAACATGATGCATGAGATATGCTAAAAGCAGTTTGTGGATCAATTAAAAGTCATAAGTTTAGTTCCACTCACCTTTGGCTAACTGGACTGACTGACTCTGCAGGCTCTGAACCTCTGGAGCAGTACTCACTGCTGCTCTCTCTGGTTCCTCTGGTCTGTACCTATACAGATTGACTCAAATGAGGGACCAAACTAACTTATCAATACCTCTATTAAACTCCCCAAGAATCCCCTTAAACTCATTCAACTATCCATGCAAAGCATGCAAAAGAAAACTGGACAGGACACTTTCGGCGGCAGGTTCGGCGGCCGAAAGTCCTCTCCAGAGACGAAACTCAAGCACCTTCGGCGGCACCTTCGGCGGCCGAATCCCCCAAACAGAGCCGAACATGCACAACTCGCGGGGGCAAGCTATGGCAGCCTAAGCCACCATGCAGGAGGTTCGGCGGCCGAATGCACCTTCGGCTGCCGAACCTGAGTTCATCCAGAACTCAGCTTCAACGGCAAACCATCTCCTCCTTCCCTTCAATAACTCCAAACATGCATATACCAACTCCTCAACACACATATACATAAGTAGATGATCACAGGGGTCCAAAACTATCTAATAACCCCAAACAACAAAACAAACATAACACATAATCATGAATACATGCATAAATCATCAAATCTCCCATTTAAAACCTCAACATGCATCAATTCCCATAAAACCTGCAGAAAACACATAAACAGGTTCAAGAGCATTACTTACCTCCTGTAACAAGAAGCTGAACACTCTGAACTAAGGAAAACGAACCAACTCTTCTCAAACTCTCAAACTCTCTCAAACTCACTTTTTGCTTCAAAAACAGTCAAACCCCTTGTAAATGCTCAAAACACTCTGCATGAGCTGCTCAAACTCAGCAAATACAGCATAGGAGACGTGGCCAACTTCTGGACATGATCTGGTGATCACACCTGTCCAAAAGGCTGACTCAGGGATACAAACCTGCTGGCTAAGCAACTCAGCTTCGGCTGCTGAATCGCATGCAAAACCATGCAACATTCGGGGGCCGAACCTGAACTTCGGAAGCCGAACATTGGGCACTTTCGGCGGCCGAACTTACCTTCGGCGGCCGAACTTGGCTCCTCTGCCTTGGTTCATTTCAACTCAAAACTATAAAACTGTAAACCATAAAACACCTCATAACACTTAGAAAACACAACTCCTACCCTTAGATAGAATCCCAACACCCCGGATTCCACCAGATAATAGGAATTCCGGTGCCGGATTCTAGCCGGGTATTACAGCGCAGTGGAAGCGTATGCAGTTCTAGAGAAGCGTTACGGTTCGTTTGCTTGTTTGCTTGTTTTGTTTGTTGTGTTAACATTCGAGGACGAATGTTTTTATAAGGGGGGTAGATTGTAATACCCGGCTCGGTCAGGCATCGGAAGTCCTACCGTTCGGTGGAATCTCGGATGTCGGATTCGTTTTAGAGGGGTATTGCAAGGGTAAACTGAAGTTTTCTCCAAGGTTTTCTACCATGTTTTTACGTGTTTTCTGGTTTTGAAAGGAAAGGAAATGAGTTTTGAAGAGAAAAGACCAAGGAGGCAAAATGCAGGTTCGGCCGCCGAAGGTACTGTTCGGCCGCCGAAAGTGCTATAGGTTCGGCTTCCGAAACTTCACATTAGGCCGCCGAACGATGCATGGTTTTGCATGCAGTTTCGGCAGCCGAAGGAAAGGCAGTTGGCCACCTATTTAAACCCCGTTGACCGGCCATGGAGGGTGTTGGAAGCTCTCTTGGTAGTCAAAGGTGAGGTTATGCTCTCCTTGGATGTTTTCATGGTGTTTTCCTCAAATCTTGTAAGGTTTTCATGAGTTTTTACTTGGGTTTGAAGGTTTTGAGTAAAAATAGGAAGTTGTGGAGCTTGAAGCTTGAGGAGCTTGGTTTCTCCATGTTTTGAAGCTAGGATCACACCAGCCAAGAGGTAAGTGTTGATCCTTATGTGTTCTAGTGTTTTAAGCCAGTTTTATGGAGGGAAAGGGTAGAGTTGCATGGTGAGGTGTAAAAGGATGTTTTTGAGGGGTTTTATGCATGAGTATGTTTATGTGTTATGGGTGTTGTTTGTTGGGGTTTTTAGGTAGTTTTGGACCCCTTTGTGCATATATTTGAGTATATGCTTGCTATGTGTGTTGGGATGCATGTTGAGTGAGGTTTGGGGGAAGTTGTGCATGAGGTGAGCTAGGTTCTGCCTAACTGGAGAACCCAGCTTCGACCGCCGAAGAAGGGTTCGGCCGCCGAACGTGTTGAGGAGGTGGTTTCGGCTGCCTCAACCTGCCCCCGAAGGATTGGACTTTCGTCTCTGGAGGGGAGGTTCAGCCGCCGAAGGTGCCACCGAAGGTTAGAGACTTTCGTCTCTGGAGTGTGTTTTGGCCCCCGAACCTTGCCCCTGAAGGCTTCGGCCGCCGAAAGAGGAGATTCGGCCGCCGAAAGTAGGCGAGTTTCGTCTCTGGAGAGGACATTCGGCCGCCGAACCTGCCGCCGAACGTGTCCTGCCCAGCCTTCTTTTGCATGCTTTGTGTGATTGTTCTAGGCTCTTTTAGGGGGTTTTTGGGAAGGTGTTTAAGAGTTGTTTTAGAGTTATGTTAGCGTTGTTTGGCACCTCATGTGAGCCCACCTGTGTAGGATCGGACCTGAGGCGAGGTGTTTAGCTCCAGTGTGAGAGTTGGCCCAGAGGTAGTCACAGCTTGGCTTCAGGTGAGTAGAACTAACTATGCATATTTTAAAGCAAATGGTTAAGATAGTTACAATATGAGCATGAGACACGCATCATGGATGCCATGTAAAACTAGGTTGTATTGCATTAGAGATCACGAATATGTTGCATTGCATTGTTATTGTTGATGGGATGGACCAAGGCGATCTCAGTAGCCCGCTACCTGTTATGGCTAGATAAGACCTTGGGAGCTCCGCAGTTAGGGGCCGGGCTTTAGTACATGTAGTGACCTGAGAGTCCGTAGGGACCGGGCACCGACAGAGGGAGTTCTGGGATCATGTCTAATCCGAGATGTGAAATGTTTGTGTTGTGACACATTCCATGAAAGCATGTAATAAATGACTTGTTTTATGGTTTCTAGCCTCACCCCATTCCCTTAACCCCAGTTTTGCAGGGCCAGAGTTCAGCAGAGTAACTATGGGAGAGCAGAATTGAAGCATGGGTTGCCGTGTTTGGCTGTAATAGCATAGCTAGGTTGTGATAGAGTGGCATGTATATGTTGATGCAAGATATGTAAAGATTAAAGGATGTTATACTTGTTTGTATGCTTGTTGTATAGTATAGTTGTGGACATGATGTATGGACATGATATGTGAGCATGATGTAGATATAGGTTATATACAGGTTATGATGGAAAGAGCATGTGGTAAAGAGATAGAGTATAATGAGATAATGTCTAGAGTTGTGCTTTGCCCAGTGTGTGCTGAATCCCTAGTGTATGCATGTGTCTTGTTTTCCGTTTCTTGATGAGAAATGTGTCAAGCTAGGCTTAACATATGATGTGTTTCTAAAACTCCAGTGATCAGGGAAGAAAGGGTATAAAATCCCTTGACCCATCTGAGAGGGAAGAAAGGGTAAATCCCTTGACCCAAAATAGACATCAAGGCTAGCCTGTAATATGCTGACCCTACGAGGATGGGGTCTATGTTTTCAGTTTAGTAGTAGATCACTGGTGTAGGCCTTGACGGCTGTGATTTTAAGGTTAAGCCTGGTAGTTTTACAGAAAAGGTTTTCAAAGCTAGTGTTTAGTTGGCTCATGTATGGGATTGAGCAGGTACCCAGAGTTCATTAGCAGGCTTGCTACGGGTCTAGGCGGCCTTAAGCCGATCTGGATCCTAGCGCCGAGCAGTTTGGAGCCGTTACAGAGGGGTATCGGTTTCCGGGCTGTTACACCAACTTTCGAGGGCAGGGTTCGGCAGCCGAAAGCTTGCCTCCACAGGCAGGTTCAGCGGCCGAAAGTCCTTCGGCTTCCGAACCTGAGTTCTTTCAAAGGGAAGAACTCAGCCTCCTCATGCACAAATTGCCTCCCAAACCATTCAAACATGCATTTAGCTATTCTACAACATGCATACACATACCACCAAGCATATAGGGGCCTCAAACTATCCTAAACCCCAATACAAACACAAATATCAACTCAAACAACACACATTGTCCATAAACTCAACATTGACCTAAACATGCATTTCTACCCCATAACCCCTCAAAACTTGCTTAAAACATACAAGAAGGGTAGGATCTAAGCTTACCTCTTGAAGATCGAGAGGAGAGACGATCCTAACTTGGAGATGGGAGAAATCTAGCTCCTTGGGTCTCCAAGCTCCAAAACTCCGTTTTTAACTAAAAAATCTTCAAATAAGATGAAAGCTTGTCAAAACTTTGAAAGATTTAAAGGAAATCATTGAAACTAACCATGGGAGGGCATGGACTCACCGTTGGCCGAAAATAGGGGAGAAAGCTCGCCCAATTTCGGCCATGGATCTTTTTATAGGTGGCTGGCCAGGCCACCTTCGGAAGCTGAAAGTGATTCCAAAACTCATGCATGTTCGGCGGCTGAACATGAGGTTCGGCGGCCGAACCTGGATTTTCTTCTATGGTCTTTTTCATTCAAAACTCAATTTCTTTCTTACTTAAAACCTTAAAATACATTAAAACATTTTATGAAAACATGATTTTTACCCTTCTAGAGGTTTCTGACATCCGAGATTCCACCGGATGGTAGGAATTCCGATACCGGAGTTTAGCCGGGTATTACACCCAATGACCCCTAACCTTCAACTTACCATAGAAGACAGTGAGCCATTTGCAGATCCTGAAAGGTATAGAAGATTAGTTGGCAAGTTGAATTATTTGACGGTGACTCGTCCTGATATTGCATATTCAGTGAGTGTGGTAAGTCAGTTTATGTCATCTCCTACTGTTGCCCAGTGGGATGTTTTGGGACAGATTCTTTGTTACCTTAAAGGGACCCCAGGGCGAGGGCTATTCTATGGCAACCATGGGCACTCAAATATTGAATGCTTTTCTGATGCTGATTGGGCAGGCTCGAAGGTTGATAGGAGGTCAACTACTGGGTATTGTGTTTTTGTGGGAGGTAACTTGGTCTCATGGAAAAGTAAGAAGCAAAATGTGGTCTCCCGTTCTAGTGCTGAATCTGAATATCGAGCCATGGCACAAGTCGTTTGTGAAGTCTTGTGGGTACGTCAACTATTAGAAGAAGTTGGGTTCACAAATTCGGTGCCTGCTAAGTTGTGGTGTGATAATTAAGCAGCTATCCACATTGCCTCCAATCCAGTATTTCACGAGAGGACTAAACACATCGAGATTGATTATCATTTTGTTCGTGAAAAGGTCCAACAAAATATAATATCAACAGGACATATCCGAACTGGAGAACAATTAGGAGATATCATTACTAAAGCTCTAATGGAACTCGAGTTGATTATATATGTAACAAGTTGGGCATGATTAACATTTATGCTCCAACTTGAGGGGGAGCGTTATAGGTTATAGGAAGTAAATATGTTAATATAGGAAGTAAATATTGATAGATGGGTTAGTTACTTAATCTTAGGGATTGTATAATCATAGGCTTGATTTTTCTTCCTGTTTAGATACCGTCTCTCATGTATAAATAGGTTGTAATCTCTATTGTGATATACAACAAATATTATCTTTCTACAGCTCGAAAGCTCGACAGGGTGAGAAAATGATCAAAACATAGTCAGGGCTAGAGACTGTCAAGAAACTTGATAGGGCTAGAGAATGCTTGAAAGCTTGGCAAGGCTGGAAAAGTGCCTAGAAGATCACCAGGGCTATAGGATAAGAGAAAGCTCGAAAACTCGCCAAGGAGTTACTATACTGCTTGGATCAATTTCGACTAGGCGCCGGACAAGATCTTGGACCAGGCTGGTTGAAAGGGTGAGTGAAAAAAAAAGTAAGGACAGCATGTGCTCAGAAGCTAACTTAGTTCGACAAACTGAACTAAAGATCGCACTCATGACAGTCAGTGTGATTTATACTGTAGGACCATGACACATTTCTCGACCAGGTCACTTAGAGGGTATTCACCGGGCCAACGACAGTGGGTCAACCCTGATTAATAAATTTTTAAGTCGTTATCGTAACCAGGTGTTAAGTTCGGTTTATTGTAGCCACAAGGCAATGTCATTTATGGGCAGAGTAGGCAAAGCGATGCGAATATGGAAGGCCAACCTAAAACAAGCCGTGTATCCTATATCATGAAGACAACTGTCTCCTTTGAATTTGAAGAATCTAAGACTAGTGGGAACCTCTAATGTTACACAAGAATCACCCAAAGTATGCCATGAGCTGTCACTATAAGACAAAGCCACGTGACAAGGGTTTGATAATTGGATGCGCGATCCCACCTGAAGAATGGAAGGCCTGAACGATTGAGATGCCCAACTCTTTATCAAGACTCACCCATTCTAGAGTAGGTTGAGTCTTCACATTTAATTATCGTTAATCTAGCAGATCCCCATTACGTCTGTAATCGTGGCATCCCCTGTTGATTAGCCGGCAAGACCCTTCATCAATTAGTCGGTCACATCATTACAAGATTATTAGGAACTGGTATCCTCTCTTACAGTATAGAAGCGAGTGATTACAGAGACAAAAATATACTATTCTCTCGCACAACTACTTTTTTGAGTTCAAAACATTATACTCGCCATTCTCTTCCATGTACTGACTTGAGCGTTGGAGTGACTGCCGTAGACACTAGCTACCTCACGTTCTCTATCTTACAGATAGACCAATCATAGTACAGTTTCATTGGATCAATTATAGTACAGTTCCATTTCGGTCATATCATCAATTTAGTTTAAGTAATATCACTTAGTACATTACTTTTTATTAATATTATTATAAATATTTTAATACTTTTTATAAATTTATCTAATAAAAGTAATTTTTTTTCAATGAAACGGTTATAGTTTTAATTGGTCAGAACCACAATTTTTTTTGAAAAATTTTGAATTATAATAAAAATAATTATAAGAAATAAAATAAAAAAATTAAAAATTAAAAATTTATATAAATTCTACAATTAATTTAATTAATAAAATTTAAATTAAGTTAATTTGAATTTTTATGAAAAATTTTAAATAATCTATTTAATAAAATTGTTTTTTTTTATTAAATCTGATCCATATAGGATAACTTTATCAGTAAAATAATAGGAATATTTAAATAATATGATATAATAAATGAATAATTACATTAAATATTTTATTTTTTAAATATTTAGATATTATTAAAATTAATTTAAATTAGAATAGATTTTAAAATTAAAATAATAAAGTTTGAATATAAACTCTACAATTAGTTTAATTAATAAAATTTAAATTAAATTAGTTTGATTTGAAAATTTTTAAATTATTTATCTAATAAAATTATTATTTTTTCCTTAAATCTAATCCATAGAGTAACTAAAATTATCTATCGAAACAATCTTATCATCTTATCAGTAAAACTATAAAACTATAAAAATAAAATAAAATAATAATTATATTAAATATTTTATTTTTTAAATATTTAAATAAAATTAAAATTATAATAATTTTTAAAATTAAAAAAGTATCTTCCGAATATTATTTTAAACTTATCAATAAAATTAAAACAATTTCATCAATAAAACTATAATAATAATTAAATAAATTTGGAGTGTTTCTCTCTTCTGTCACACATTTATATATATTAGTTTTATTTAAGGTGAGTTGTATAATTTTATATTCATTATATCACTTTTAAATATAATATAAAATTATATTATAAAAAATACTTAAATATTTACATTTTTATTATAAATATCATAACATAGATTTTGTAAAAATTAGAATATTATAATTATGTATAAAAATTTTAAATGTATAATTAACTTAATCAATCTCTACTTTTTTTTTTTCTTTGAAATAGGAGGTTGAAGGAGTCGAACCTTAGACCTTTCAAGCTACAGAATGCACTTTCCACCAGGTTAAGTCTTGGAGTGCTAATCAATCTCTACTTTGTCATTTTTATATGTATAAACCATTTCATTGTTAAATATTTTCAATATAATACAAAAATTATAATATATATTTTATGATTTTTATACTCTTCTCATTTTAATATATAATATAAATTTATATGTAAATTAAAAAATAATAAAAAATATATAAATTTATTATAGATAACAATTAAATTAATTAATATTTTATTAAATGATTTTTATTTTATTTCTAAATGTAATATATTATAAAGTTTTACTTGTTCTTAAGTATTTTAAAATGGAATATTTTTTATTAATATTATTATAAATATTTTAATATTTTTTTTATAAAATCCACTTAATTGAAAGGAAAAAAAAACTTTTATATATATGAAACTTTTATAGTTTTAATCGGTTATAACTATTTTTTTAAAATTAAATTATAATAAAAATAATTATAAGAATTTAAGGAGTTAAAATTTGTATAAACTCAATAATTAATTTAATTAATAAAATTTAAATTAAATTAGATTAAATTTTTTGAAAAATCTTGAATGGTTATCTAATAAAATTATTATTTTTTATTAACTCTAATTCACATAAAATAACTAAAATTATCCAATAAAACATTCTCAAGAATAATTAAATAATATGATATAATAATTGTGTTAAATATTTTTTTGAATACTTAGATAAACTTAAAATTAGGATAATTTTAAAATTAAAATAATATCTTTCGGATATCAGTTCTATAATTAATAAAATTTAAATTAAATTAATTTAAATTTTAAAAAATTTCAAATGATCTATCTAAATAAAATTATTACTTTTTTATTAAATTTAATTCATATAGAATAGCCAAAATTATTTATTAAAACAATTTTATCATTAAAACTATAAAAATATTCAAGTAACATGATATAATACTTATATTAAATATTTTATTTTTTTAAGTATTTAGATAATATTAAAATTTTAAATTAAAATAATATCTTTCAGATATTATTTTAAATTTATTAATAAAATTCAAAAATCTCATCAATAAAATTATAAGAATATTTAAATAAATTTAAAAATTATGCTTCACATAATTTATATTAAACAAATACTAAACTTTGTTAATTTTTACAATTATGTTCTAAATATTTATTTTTTTAATAAGTCTACCCTACAATGATTATGTCCTAAATATTTATTTTTTAATAAGTCTACTCACAATGATTATGTCCTAAATATTTATTTTTTAATAAATCTATCCTATAATGATTAATGACATTTTAATTTAATAACAATCCATAACGATTAATTTAACAATCATAATTTGAAATCTAATTATTAAAAAAAATATTTAAAGTGTAATTGTAACAATAAGTAAAGTTTATGATTTTTTAAATTATTTTTCTTTTAATTTTTATTAAAATTAATTTAAGTGATATAAATACAATAAAATTAAAATAATAAATTTTATTATTCAAAATTAAAAGTTAGCATAAAAATTTAGACTTTTATATATCTGATAGACTAATGATTATAGTTAGTATTCCTTTCAGCCCTTGTGCAAATGAATAACTCTAGTTTTATTTTTTTTTAATTAACTTTTCTTTATAAATTATTATTATTATGGGCTTCCATTACAAAAGCCCAACAGGAGAGGCTCCTGGAAGTCCCAAGAAAAGAAGATCCACACTGGTTGAGAGCATCTTCAACAAAAGGAGAAAGCTCATACAACAAAAACCCTCACCACCACCGAACCCATCACGCAGCTTCAACAAAACCTAAATTCCATGGCCGAGAACCACGACATCAACGCCAAATGGGACGCCTGTCTCGATCTTACGGTCCGTCGATTTGTCTACTCTTCCTTGGCTGGGGCCTTTGGCGGTCTCCTTTTCTTCAGTCAGTTTCTTTCTCTTTAATCTCGTTTGGTTGCCTAGAAAATATATGTTTTCCTTTCTGCTTCAAATTTTGCTTTTCTTATTCGATTATCTTATCAATGTTTTAACTACCATTCTTTTTATGAGGATTGGTATGGGCACGAGTACAAATGTGTTGATATTAACTGGGCTTGTTCAATATGCTGCAATGCAAATTCATTATTCTCTCATTCAACCTAGAATTTTGATGCAAGGTGTATTTTGAATAAAAAAAATGTCAAGGAAATAGGTGCAATGTCTGTTCATAGAAATCTTATTTTGAATATAAAGAATTTTTAGATAATGTAGCAGTGGAAGCTTCTCTTTGCAACATAAATTCATTTAAATATTTCTATTATACGAACATTTTCGTTTGATTATGTGTGAGATGTTTGTCTATTCAAGATTAATTCTCTAGATCATGAGTTGTAAAATTTTTTAGGGGCCCATGCCTGCAAGAATAATAATTTTCAAATACAATTGTGTACCCAATGATCGATTCACTAATTGTGAGTATTACATATATTTTAGAAGAAGCATCTAAGCTTGGATTACCACCTATGTTTCTTAAAATCTTATCTTATTAAATTTTAAAGGTTTGTAATCTTTAGGAGGGAACAAAATAAATTATGTTTATGAATTTATTATCTTTGTACTATGAAATATTATTTTTGTCCTACATATGGAGTTTGAGAGAAGAAAATAACTAAAAGTTTAAATGTCCTATTATTTTTTGGGTGATGAATAATTATATATAATTATATACATACATATATTTTTTCCTCGCTATTTGCATATATTGAACATAATTTTGCAAGGGGTGGGATGGTGGGGAGAGGTGATGCTCCCTTTTGTCCCCCCTCCCATCTCCCCTGTGTCATGTTATTCTGCAGAAGCAATGCTAAAAGTTTGAGAGTTTCATTGTTAAAAGAGGCAAGTTTTCACCTAGCACTATATTTCAGCATTGTCCCTCAATTTTAATTTTGTAGTTAAAAATACTAAATGCAATAAGGATCATTTTTGCGGATTTGACAAACTTTTCTGTGGAATTTTAATGTAGAAGTTGCATTAGGTGAAATCTGATGGTTTGCTACATTTTTGTCATTAGAGTGAAGGAAACATTTTAAGATTTCATTACGAGGTGATGGATTGAATGCGGTGCCACATTAACATTCTGTGGAGAGTTCGCTGGATGCTAATGATAGTGACCTTTATTGCATTGACTTAAGAAGGTGATTTTAAGTTACAAATTGAAGTTGAGAGATAGTGCAATATAGTGAGAAGTTTGGAGATTAGGGTGAAATTTACCCCAATTGTAAGAGGTCAATTGAAATTAACAATATAGTGTTAAGCTCCTCTTAATATTGATAGTTTTTTGGGGCGGTGATGGTTATTACTCCTTCTGTTCACTTTTCTATCACTTTTGATAAGTTGATTTGTCAAAAAATTATCATTTGCTTTGAAAATATTAATGTGTATGAATTATTATTTTTTTTTCAAATCTCTACTAAATACAATAATTACTTTTATAATTTTCTAAAATCTATATGATGATTTACCCCCTTCTCTCTCTCTCTCTCTCTCTCTCTCTCTCTCTCTTAATTATCCCACTTTTTAATTGGTAAATTAATGGAGAGAGAATTATTTTTGTAGTAATTAGTTGATGTAAATGATAATTTAGTTACATTAGTGATATTTTGCTAAAATTTAGGTGATTTAATTGTTTGCTTAATATTGTGCAAAAACTAAATTGATGGATCAAAGTGGGCAGGGGAGTATTTGATTTCCTAATATATGAATTGTCATCCCCACTGAAAAGAAGAGGAAATGGTACCATGAAAAGGTGCTTTATGTAATGCCTTCCAAATCTACTAAGAAATGCTTCATCAACTTGAACAAGCAAAATTTCTATATTGTAGTGTTTTGATTTGGACAATTATATTGCTAATATTGCACATCAGGCTTGGTTATGTTTATGGGCTGGTTATAGGATTCAATTTTGAAGCTGTGACATAGAATAATAGCTACAGTTTGTGTTATGGGCCCTTAAATAGGATCTCGTCACAGGTCGATTAACTGGAAAGTCCTCCTCTTGCCAGACTGATTTTCCCTTGTTGATCTTTTTGTTTTTCTTTGAGGAATCTATTTTGAAATAAATTGAGAACTGGTTTGAGAGAATTCTCGGATCTCATAAACTGATGAATAATGTTTTCTGAATGTCATATTCAATGACCTCAAGTGCCTTTTTATAGTGAAGGCTACATTCAGATTGTATTAACATTTGAATTCAAAATATTTCCTATCTTCTATTTAAATTTAAAATTTAAAAATTAAATTAAATATAGCAACTAAAAAATTAAATTAGAGATAACAAGCTAAGATATTGATCTTATTTGTTGCAACCACTTTGATCAGAATCTATAATCAAATAGAAGGATAATGCATATCGATAATAGTTTGGCTAATTCTTCAAGGCACAAAATTTTATCATGTGGTCCAACATCTGTAAACATAGAATAATAGCTGTCAGTACAGTTTTGCTAATTCTTCAAGGACAGAATCTTATCATGTGATCCAACATCTGTAATGAGTATATGTGAGCATGTGCATTATACACACACACACACACACACACACACATCCCCCATAGGCTAGCAGTTTCTCAAGAGTAGAGATGGCTGAAGCATAATTTATTTTTTGGAAGGTAAAAACTTAAACTATATTATTGCTTCTTCTATTTTTCTTTTATTGATACAGGTCTAATGTTTTTAGAATGTGATTTTGAATGTTCATCTATGACGTCTTTAATTATTTTAGCACTTTATTTGTACATGGTGGTGTAGCCTTTGTATTAAGAGTTCCAAGTTCATGCACTCTATTTATAATCATGGGTTGATCAATACTTTCTTCTTTGCAAACTAGGGACTCCGGCAACTCGTTGGGCATCTGCGGCTTTTGGTGCTGGAGTGGGCATTGGATCTGCTTACACCGAGTGTTCTCGTATTTTTGATGGATATCCTACAAAGTTGGCATCTCCTAAGCCATCAAATGCACCTGCTCCTGAATCATGAGGTAGGATAATGGTTTATGCAAAAATGAAAATTGTAATTTTTTTCCTCATTTGCCCCTTTGCATGCACTTCGTTTTTTATTAGTGTTAGTGTCGGTATATCCATACATGATCAATGAATGCTAAACTTGCTTTTGGGTTTTAAGTGTCAATGTATGCATAGATGATAGATGGATGCTGTGCTTGCTTTTGGGTTTTAAGTGTCAATGTATGCATAGATGATAGATGAATGCTGTGCTTGCTTTTGCATTTTTTCATATCAGATGAATTTTCTAGGTGCAGTTTTTGATATGCATTTTTAAAGGGAAGAGCTAATAATGAAGAGAGAGTAAAATAAATTGATAATTGTTAATTAAATGGTGAGGTATTAGGAAAAAGTATAAAAATAAATGAACTTTTTCAACATGTTATATAAATTTTGAACCCCCTAGTCTATAGCTACAGAAAAACAATTATGATGTGAACATCTACATGATTTGTGATTTTCATAATTGGAAAATCATTTTCTATTTTTAGCAAAACGGACATGTTCTCCAGGTTTCCTATATGCAAAAAATGGTTGAGTAAAAGGACTAATGGAAATGTAAACTGATCTTCATTAGTTAAAAAAGGCTCTTGGTGTCTGTGTCTCTTACTTTTATTAGTTGGATTGATGTGTGTAATTGGTTACTTTAATCAAGGCATTTTTCAAAACAGAAGTCTTCATTTGTACATCTATCATCGTCAATGTAAATTGGAAAAGGCTTTTAGGTTTGGTAAGAAATAATGAAAATATTGAAGTTTTGGATAGTAATAATTATAGTCATGAAAGAACTAATTTTCACCATTTTGTATGATCTGTTCAAGTTTTGTTGTGTGTGTCATATCTTTTATAATAGTCATATCTAACATGATCACATCTTAAAATGATGCGTTTTACGGTGTCAACCCGCTAGAAGTTACATATGATGCATTTCAATTTAACTTATTTCAAACTTGTTATAAATTTATTAATAACCTCTAAAGTATTGACAAGAAGTTCACATTTTGACAACTTTATAAAAACATTTTGGGCCATTAGAGA
Organism: Manihot esculenta; assembly: GCF_001659605.2. Classification (NCBI taxonomy): domain Eukaryota; kingdom Viridiplantae; phylum Streptophyta; class Magnoliopsida; order Malpighiales; family Euphorbiaceae; genus Manihot; species Manihot esculenta. The sequence goes on along the minus strand of NC_035162.2, from coordinate 37,091,018 downwards.
TGAAAGACAGGGTGCAGGGCTGGGTACTGAAGCTAGAATAATTGGAGGCTGGAATGAGTTGGAATTTGGGTGGACAATCTTCAGCTTGTAGAGCAATAGGCTTAAGGAATAGAGACAATAAATTAGAGGGGATGGAGCTGTTTGTGAAGTTGGTGATAGTGTGAACAGTACATGTAAATTAAGAGTTTAGCCTTCACAATCACACCTATACTTTACTTCCTTTGACACCCCATCTAAGGTTCCTATGACATCACATTGATGGTTAAATTGCAACGCACAATCTGAAGCATAATGCTATAATTTTTATTGAAGAACCCAGAAAAATTTTAACAGTGATGTCACCCTTGAAATATTGAGGCTGAAATTTTCACCTATTGTGCCTAGGTGTAATTTGAACTTCACCGCTTTCTAAAATTCTGGCACAAACTTTGCATTTATTGATAAAGCGCACCAAGTAATCAAAATTTCACAATCGTAGTATTTGTTGGTTTTGCTTATTATCAAATGCTGATATGGTGGTTAAACCAAAATAATGTTAAAAAGGCCAAAACTGAAAAGAAAAAAAGAAAAAAGAAAACTCTCTACCCATGCAGCAATATCAAGATAATTTCATCAAACAAGTAGCGAGCAAGGTGTTGTTAAAGGCTTGCTTAGGCTCAAGGCTCCAACCCTAATGCCACTAATGGAGAAAGGCCAGCGATGTTTGATAGGCACTCACCTTATGTGCCTATGCGCACCTTATTCCTGTTGCTAGATTCTGAAAAGGCATACCCTACTTATTTCCATCTTTGGCGAGCACTTCTATTGGCAAATGACATTTTCACTAGAGTCGAAATTTGTCCATCAACTAGAATCTAGTGTTGACGCACTAGGAAATTGTCAGAATCAGGGTCATTATATTCATTTTTAGCACTCATCAGTCTTTCATTTGAGGATATTTCTGAGGTTGTATCTTTTTTCTTTTTGAAAATAAAAGAAAACACTGAAAGTTATTTAGGTCATCTTTTTCTAATTATTTGCACTCTGTTTTTGGGAAAAAAGAAAGGCTAACATGTCATTCGGTGCCACTGTTTCTAGGTTTTCTAAACTTGTTCTTTCCCCCCTCCTTCCTTTCAACAACTACAGTCCTAATTGGGTTTTTTTCTGAATGTAAAAAATCTGAGGATTGTTTTATTTTGTAACGAGTTCCTATAGTGTTCTTAAGGAAAAAAAAAAGGATAGTTAACGGTGAAGTCTATATTCATATTTTATATTTAATATGGTAAGACTGTAATATGTAATACTCTATTCAACAAAATCTTACATATCAATTTTGAATTAATTAGATATTTGATAATTAGGTCTTTGACATTATGGCCTTTTGTGCATAATATTATGTGGTGTAATTATATATAATAATGTTTTTGCTTTTATTTCCAGGATTGCTAGGAGTGAGCTGCAATTTGAAGTTACAAAAAAAGATTTTCTTGTCATTGAGTTTGTTATTGGCTTTTTGGGAATGTAGTTCAAATATTGGTGTTGATGGAAAATAGTTTAACCTCTTCCTCTGATAAATTTCCAACGATTTATGTTACCTGGTTTCTGTAATTTTATTGAGGTAAATCTGCAGTTGGGGAAGGGAAAGGAAATAATGCCCAAGTTGATAATATTTGTCAACTTCTCAATGCCAACACCCTTCTTGAGCCATTTCAAATCAAGCTACCAATAATGTTTTTTTATGTTTTTTTAATACTCCATTTGATTATTGCTTAAAATCAATCTATAAATTGATCCGATCCAATCCAATAATAATAATAATAATAATATTTTTATTTTTAATTTATTATTTTAATATTTTTATTTTTTTTATTAAAATCGAAGTGAATTAAAATAATTGAAATTTTTAAAATTAAAAATTGAACCGAATTAAAATAAATAAAAAATTGAATTGAATTTTAAATTAATTTAATTCGGTCAATTTTTTTTAATTTCAACTAAATACCGCTAACATCTGAATGTGGAAAATTGAGTGAAGTTTTAGTTATTTAGTTATTATTGTTACATCAAGTGGACATCATTCATGAATTTTTTTCTTTGAAAAATCGAATATCATTAATGAATCTTGAATGCGTGTGATTTTGTGCAATTATGTGCATGTTTAGACACTAGGTTATCGAATTGAAAATTTTGAAATGCATTTTTAAAGTAGTTGTGTCAAATTAAATCGAAAGAGTCAATGAAGTAGGTTGCTGGAGAATTCTTCAAACAATTTGGAGTAACCATGAAATGTAAATTTCATATGCCTAATAGTTTGTGTGCAAAATAGGAGAGAATGCGGAATGGATAACATTATATTGGAAATCATAATATCTTTTTTAATATTAATGTTTCTCACATTATATTTCTTTATTTTTTAAGTTAATATATGTTTTGAATAAATTCTAAAATTAATTAGTGAAAAAATAGCATATATGCACAGGGCGATAATAGCTTCTTATATACTATATTTAAGATATAATATGAAAATCTATATGAGATAAAATAATTAAATAAAAATAATTTTTTAATATATATGATTTTCTATTTTAATTAGGATTTTATCACTATTAATAGAGTTATGGAATATTTCAATTGTTGATTTATTTTAGATCATTGGAACTCAAATGTAATATATATTTTTATATCAATTTATATTATTAGTCTTCCGTCAAATGATTGAATATTTAGATTCAATATATATTTTAGTCCTTCAAAGTTTAAATTGCTTTAAAAGACTTTTTACATATCCAATAATTAAGGAAAAAGCTTTTGATGATATGTTTTAAAAATTTTAAGTAAATTATTTATTTAAAAATTAAATTCAGGCATTGTTTATTCCTACCTCCATAAAACGTAAGCGGTGATTTATTGCCATTTGTAATAAATAAAAAGCTGTTTAAGTGGGTGTTTTAAGATGTTTGAGTCGATATGAAAGCTGCTTAAGTGAACGTTCTATAATATCTTAGTCGGATGGAAAGTTATCTAAATATACATTTTAAGTCACTTAAATGTTCGGTAATTCATTTGAAAAGACACTCTAAATCGCTTAAGTAGACGGTAATTTACTTGAAAGAGCGCTATATGTCGTTTGAGATAACATTAAGTCACTTAAATTTTAAAAAGAGAATTTTGATATGTGTAGCGTACTATAATTTTATAGGTAACACAACCCTTTATAAAATTTATCTGCAAAATTAATTTTTATACAAATATTTTTGTGAAAACTTTAATACTTATTGAGAATTATGATATATTAAATTTCATGAGTTTTTTTTAATAAATATTGAAAATAATTTTAAACCAATTCAACTCCGTATAAAATATTTTTTTGTAATTTCTACAATTATAAAACCAAAATAGATATATAATAATAACAAAGCAAAACAACATCTTACAATAATTTCAAAATTCAAATCAAGCTATTTACTATAATCTTTAACATTTTGAATATATAAACATAGTATGAAAATACTTTGACTAATATGACGAATATGGTTATAGTGTAAAAAAGTATAATACTATTACTAAAGTAAAAATATAAAATTATAAAAATTAAACTTGTACGAGATGACTCATAATGACATGTGGTTATAAATTTAATTGCAAAAAATAAATATAAAAATAAAAAATAATTATTACTTATCGCTAATTGTGAAGTAATAGAATTATTTGATTAACACGTGTGAACATCATCATCTTTCCAGTACAATATTTGGTAGTTTTTTTTTTATTTTCAATAATGAACTCTTTTTAAATCATTAATATGATAGTAAATCTAATATATTTAAAAAAAGATTTGATAAAATATTAATATTAATGAACTTTCATGCTTAATAAGAGTTTGGAGACGCTTAAAAGTAATATATGTAAATCGTCTCTTTAAATAAGAGAAATTACAATAAGAAAATATAATTCAATTACATGATAATTGCTCACTAATTGCAATTAGAATAATTAGAGTAGGACAACATAATGAAATCCTGAATTGAAGATAATTGCCATGATAATTGCTATTTTCTATTTCCTTCCTTGTAGAGAGCTTAATTAGTGCTTGAATTTCTTTCTGTTGTGGACTTATCGCGTCCTTGATAATCTTTCCAATGAAAGCATCTATAACATCACTCCCCTCCTAGACAAATAGCTTGTCCTCAAGCGTGAAGTCAAGGTATGCTGAATGGAAGTGGGAAAGGGGTTCCCAAGTGGAATCGTCAATTGGCAAGCCACACCAGTGTACCAAAATTTCCCATTTCCCACGATTGAGATGAGCCTTAAGTGCTTGCTAAGGTTTGTGAACAACATGTCCATCATGTAGGTTAGGTAAGGTGGGCATGGTGGAGGGAGGATGTCCTTTAAAGAGCTTTAACAAGGATACATGAAATACATCATGGATATTACTTGTAGGAGGTAAGGCAAGTTGATAAGCAACAGTGCCAATGTGTTTTAATATTTGAAAAAGGATCATAATATTTGGGCAGCAACTTGTTACCTTGCTGTTTAAGATAGAAAGTTGATGGAAGGGGTATAAGCGAAGCCAAATCTAAGTTGCTGGTTCAAAGGTGACGTCTCGTGTCCTTTGTCATAGTACTCCATCCTTGTTTAAGCTTGCTGAAGATGAGATCAAATTACCTGTAATACCCGGCTAGACTCCGGTATCGAAATTCCTACCGTCCGGTGGAATCTCGATTGTCGGAAACCTCTAGAAGGGTAAAATCATGTTTTCATAAAATATTTTAATATATTTTATGGTTTTAAGTAAGAAAGAAATTGGGTTTTAAATGAAAAAGACCATGGAGGCATTTCCAGGTTCGACCGTCGAACCTCAAGTTCGACCACCGAACGTGGGATAGTTTAGGGGGGCACGTTAGGCTTCCGAATGTGGCTCATGTTCGGCCGCCGAACCTCATGTTCGGCCGCCGAACATGCATGCGTTTTGGAGTCGCCTTCGGCTTCCGAATGTGGCCTGGCTAGCCACCTATAAAAGGACCCATGGCCGAAAATGGGCGAGCTTTCTCCCCTATTTTCGGCCAACGGTGAGTCCATGCCCTCCCATGGTTGGTTTTGGTGATTTTCCTCAAATCTTTCAAGTTTTAACAAATGGTTGCTTGGTTTTTAAAGTTTTTGAAGCTAAGATCAAGTTTTTGCAGTTTGGAGACCCAAGGAGCTAGATCTCTCCCACCTCCGAGTTGGATTGCCTCTCCTCTCGATCTTCAAGAGGTAAGAGTAGATCCTCACCTCTTTTCATGTTTTGACTAAGTTTCTTGAAGGTTCATGGGGTAGAAATGCATGTTTAAGTTAGTTGTTTGTTGTTAGGGTAAATGTTGAGTTTATGAGTAATGTATGTTGTTTGAGTTGCTTTTTATGTTTGTGTTGGGGTTTAGGATAGTTTGAGGCCCCTATATGCTTATTTGCTTGTGAATGCATGTTGTAGAATAGCTAAATGCATGTTGGATTGGTTTGGGAGGCAAATGTGCATAGAATGGCTGAGTTCTACCACTTTGGAAGAACTCAGGTTCGGCAGCCGAAGGGACTTTCGGCCGCCGAACCTGCCTGTGGAGGCAAGCTTTCGGTTGTCGAACCCTGCCCCCAAAAGTGGACTTTCGGCTCTGGAGGGAGATTCGGCCGCCGAAGGTGCCGCCGAACCTGCATGAGTTTTGGCTCTGGAACCACTTTCGGCCGCTGAAGGTGCCGCCGAAAGTGGCTGAGTTTTGGCTTTGAAGGGACTTTCGGCCGCCGAACCTGCCGCCGAAAGTGCCCTGTTCAGCCTTTCTTTGCATGTTTTCTATGATTGTTTTAAGGTGTTTTAGGGGGGTTTTTTGGAAGTAGTTTATAGTCATGTTCGTGTATGTTTAGTCCCTCATTTGAGTCCACCTGTGTAGGTTCGGACCCGAGGAACCGAGGACCCCAGCAGTGAGATAGCTGCTTCAGTGTCTTGTCAGAGCTAGCCTGAGGTGTGTAGAATGACTCTTTACGTTCAAAGCAAATAATAAAAGTTTTAGTATGATTCATGCATCATGAATGCCATGAGATATATTAGGTTGTTTGCATTAGAATTCACGAATATGTTGCATTGCATATTATGTTGTTGATGTGGATGAACATTTAGCCCTTGTATGAAATGATATGGTATGATATGATGATGATACGGTACGGAAGTCCAGGAAGACCCATTCTACGTCCCTGGCACTATGTAAGAGATAGTCCAAAAAGACCCATTCTACGTCCTTGACACTTTGGAATGTTATGATATGTTATGTAAGAGAAAGACCAGGACCCATTCCACGTTCTGGCACCAATGGAAATGTAGAGGGCTATTGGTGACAAGTTCATTGTAACACCCGGCTAGACTCCGGTATCAGAATTCCTACCGTCCGGTGGAATTTCGGATGTCGGGAACTTCTAGAAAGGTAAAGACATGTTTTATAAAATGTTTTCATGAATTTTAATGTTTTAAAGTATGAAACTAAATGAGTTTTTGCATGAAAATAGCATTGGAGGAAAACCCAGGTTCGGCCGCCGAAAGTCAAGTTCGGCCGCCGAACATGCATGCGTTTTAGAGGCACGTTAGGCCCCCGAAAGCATGAGTTAGGGAAGTTCAGGTTCGGCCGCCGAAAGTCAAGTTCGGCCGCCGAACATTTGCATGGATGCGGAGGCACATTCGGCCCCCGAACGTGGCCTGGCCAGCCACTATATAAGGGGCACTTAGCCGAAATGGGCGAGCTTTCTCCCATTTTCGGCCACAGCAAGTTTCCGACTTTCCCTTTGCAAACCTAGTGTTCTTCCTCCAAATCCCCACCATTTTTCTTGAGTTTTAAGCTTGCATTGAAGGTTTTGAACTTTTGAAACAAGTTTTGGAGCTTTGGGAACTCAGGAGCTCATCTTCTTGGATCTCCAAGTTTAGGTCGTCTCCCTCTCGATCTTCAAGGGGTAAGAGCCGATCTTAAGCTCCCTATGTGTTTTCAATAAGTTTTATGCTAGACCGATGGGTAGAAATGCATGTTAGGTTATATGTGGAGTTATGGGTTAATCTTGATGTCTTGGACAATGTATGTTGTTTTGTGTGTTTGAAGTGTTGTAGTTGGGGTATTTGATGTTTTGAGGCCCCTAGGAACTTGTATGCATGTTTTAACTGAGGTATATGCATGATTGGTGAGTTTGGAGGCGAAAATGCATTTGGGAGCCAAGTTTCTGCCCTTCGGCAGAAACCAGGTTCGGCAGCCGAAGGCACTTTCGGCCGCCGAACATGGCTGGTGAGGCAGGCCTTTCGGCTGCCGAAGTTGCCCCCGAAGGGAGACTTTCGTCTCTGTCTGGGACTTTCGGCCGCCGAAGGTGCCGCCGAACATGCATGAGTTTCGTCTCTGTCTGGGAGTTTCGGCCGCCGAAGGTGCCGCCGAACCTGCCTGACTTTCGGCTCTGGAGGGACTTTCGGCCGCCGAACCTGCCGCCGAAAGTGCCCTGTCCAGCCATTTCTTGCATGTTGTTATGTGATTGTTTCATGATGGTTTAGGGGGTTTTTGGGGAGTATATTAGAGTTATGTTTATGTATGTTTGGTCCCTCATTGGAGTCCACCTGTGTAGGTTCGGACCCGAGGAACCGAGGACCCCAGCAGTGAGCCAGCTGCTACAGAGTTTGTCAGAGCTAGCCAGAGGTGAGTGGAATAAACCTTAAGTTTTAAATAAATGAAATATGAATTTTGAGCATGATCCATGCATCATGAATGTCATGAGATATAATAGGTTGCTTGCATTAGTATTCACGAATATGTTGCATTGCATTTATGATGTTAATGTTGATGTGGATTGGTTATTGGATGATCCTTTAGTCCTCATATGATATGATTGATGTTATGACATGTTATGGTATGGAAGTCCAGGTTGTACCCATTCTACGTCCCTGGCACGATGTAAGAGAAAGTCCAGGTTGTACCCATTCTACGTCCCTGGCACAGTTGGTCCATATGATATGTTATGATAAGGGAAAGACCGGTTGACCCATTCTACGTCCCGGCACAGTTGGACCTATGTAGAGGACTATAGGTGACAATACCATCCGAGATGTGATTTGTTGTGATGTGTTGCATTCCATGAAAGCATAAAAATTTTAATATATTGTTTTATACTATTCTGCTCACTGGGCTTTGTAGCTCACCCCTCTCCCCTAACCCCAGATGTGCAGGTACAGGGTAGATCAGAAGGTTAGCCAGAGTTTGAAGTATGTCTTATGTATGTAATAGTTAGTATGTGGACATGACAATTGATGAAATGTAAAAATATTCAGAATGTTATGTAATGAGGTTATTGAGGATAGAGTTGTGCTTGACCATAATGTATTGTTAATCCCTTTTGTCTATACATGATCTTATGTTATGATGTTTATGTAAACTAACTCAACACAGGCTGTTTTGCCTTTAAGGCATGATGAGATCCCACAGAGGGACTATGTTATGTATATGTTCAGGGTATGCACAGGTTGAGTTAGTTGATGACAGTACGTATGAGGAAAAGTTTTAAATTTTTATGTATGATTGTTGATCATGTATGGGATTATACAGGTTTACAGGTTATATGACAGGCTTGCTACGGGTCCCGGCGGCCTTAAGTCGACCCGGATCCTAGCGCCGGTAACGGTCCGATTTTCGGGTCGTTACAGAATGGTATCAGAGCCCTAGGTTCATATGGTCGGACCTAGAGTGTCGGGCTCATAGATGTCATAGAAGGTCAAGCACAATAGGAAGGTCATGTCCACTAGGATAGGATGTTGAGTCCTGTCTTGCATGATGATGTGAAATGCCATGACTTTATGCATGTGCATTAATGATATGATATACTATGTGATGTATGTGATGAGGGTTCATGTGTGCTCACATGAACCATATGATGCTAATGTTTGTATGTTGTGTACTGTTTTCAGAAAACAGGATGAGAGGAACTCGTCGATCTGCACGGTTGACTGGAGTGCCACCTGAGGATGAGGGCACGAGCGCCCGTCCTCCTACATTGCCTAGGGCAATGTCTTGTAGAGCCAACAGAGAAAGAGTGTCAAGGGACCCTAGAAGGTCTTTTGATGCTAGCAGAAGGGGGACTGATAGAGGAGGAAGTTCTTCAGATGTGAGGGAGGTTATGGAAGAGGATCAGAGGAGGGATGGGAACCTGGATGTGAGCATGCAGGAAGAAGGGACAGGGGAGTCACAGGGAGGCGTTCAGGCCTCGGGGTATGGTTTTCCACCCCATTATCCACCCTTTCCACAGGGTTCAGGGTATCCGATGGGAGGTACATCGGATTACTCCAGCTTTCACCCCTACCCTACCTACATGCCTTATCCACCTTTCTATCCACCCTACACACAGTACCCAGCTTATCCACCCTCACCCTTCTATCCAAACCCGGCAAACCCCACCTCGGGGAATGCTGCACCTCCACCTCCACCACCTACAGAACCAGCAGCCCCAGTTACTCAACCTCCTAGACCTAGCTCAGTTGATGGGAGCAAGGTAAAGATGACAGACTACCTCAAGTTAGATGCTCCCAAATACAAGTCAGGGGATGACCCCTTTGAGTATCTGAGAGTGGTGAAGACGATAACTGATGAGCTAGGGGCAAGTGACAGTAGGGCCATTCAGATGGCAGGGTTCACTTTAAAGTGCAAGAAGGCACGGGAATGGTTCAAGTGTTATGTGGACCCGAGACTAGACGGTATGACGTGGGAAGAATTTGCGAATGAGTTCGCTGGATGGGCTTTTCCAGACAGTTCTAGAGAACTGAAAATGATTGAGTTTGAGCAACTGAGGCAGTCAGAGCACATGAGTGTAGAGGAGTTCACGGATAAATTCTTGGAGCTATTGCCTTTTTCAGGGCAAGCTCTAGATTCAGATACGAAGAAAGCCAAGAAATATGTTATGAAGCTGCATTCCAGGTACTCCTCGTTGGTTCAGTCAGCTGAGAGAGAAAGTTTCCACACTGTGGTGGATATGGCTCGAAGAATGGAGGCAAGTGCTATAGTTGAGGGGTCAGTGAAGCAGTCAGTGACCCAGTCTTCAGGGGTTAAGACCCCAGGCAGAGGAGGACCAGGGTTCTCTTCTCAGAGTTCAGGCAAGAAGAGGTGGGATAACACCACCAGGAAGTCGAAGAAGAATAAGTTTTGGAACAAGTTGAAATCCGGTTTGGGATTCGGCGGTGGCTCGAGCTCAGGCTCAGATGGTACAGAATGTCAGAAATGTGGAAGACCGCACAGGGGAGTGTGTCGAGCTGGGACTAACACATGTTTCAGATGTGGACAGGAGGGACACATGGCTCGGGATTGTCCTAGAGCACCTTTTATGGGCCAGCCCCAGCAGACAGCTTCTGGTAGTGTGGCACAGCCAGCAGTTCCAGCCACAACTCAGGGCAGTGGCAGAAGTAGAGGGAGAGGGGCAGCCTCTTCTTCTGGTTCCCGAGGTGAAGGTCCATCAGCTCCAGCCAGGATCTTCACCATGACACAGCAGGAGGCTAACACATCCAACACCGTGGTGTCAGGTAATCTCGTCATTGGGTGTTCTGATGTGTATGCATTAATGGACCCGGGTGCATCTCATTCATTTATTGCTCCGAGAGCCGTTGAGAGGTTGGGTCTGATAGTCTCTGGGTTAGGGTGTCCCCTATGGGTCAGTGGACCCAAGTGTGACCCGTCAGTGGCAGTGTCAGTCTGCCAGTATAGTCCAGTTTTTGTAGGGGGAAGATGCCTCTCCGCCGACCTTGTGGTTCTAGATTTGACAGACTTTGACGTCATTCTAGGGATGGATTGGCTATCTACCCATGGTGCTACCTTGGACTGCAGGGACAAGGTAGTCAAGTTCAGAGATCATGACGGGTCAGAGGTCGTCTTTAGAGGAGACAAGAGGGGTACACCTAGAGGTCTGATATCCGCTCTTCAGGCTCGTAGGTTGCTTAGGAAGGGATGTCAGGGGTACTTAGCTCATGTGAGAGAGCTAGACAGTCAGGTCAGGGAGCCAGCCTCGGTGCCAGTTGTCAGAGAGTTTCAGGATGTCTTTCCTGATGAACTTCCAGGTTTACCACCTGCTAGGGAGATAGAGTTCGAGATAGAGTTGGTACCTGGAGCTAGACCGATCTCTATCCCTCCCTACAGGATGGCCCCAGCAGAGTTAAAGGAGTTAAAAGAGCAATTGCAGGAGCTGGTAGAAAAGGGTTTCATCCGACAGAGTACCTCACCTTGGGGTGCTCCGGTCTTGTTTGTGAGGAAGAAGGATGGATCCCTTAGACTCTGTATCGACTACAGGCAGTTGAACAAAGTCACTACCAAGAATAGGTACCCATTGCCAAGGATCGATGATCTATTCGACCAGCTAGCCGGAGCAGGTTGTTTCTCCAAAATAGATCTAAGATCGGGGTACCATCAGCTAAGGATAAGGGATGAGGATGTGCCGAAGACAGCCTTCAGGACCAGATATGGGCATTTTGAGTTCCTTGTAATGCCGTTCGGGTTAACCAACGCCCCTGCAGCATTCATGGATCTCATGAACAGAGTGTTTAATCAATACCTGGATCACTTTGTTATTGTCTTTATAGATGATATCTTAGTGTATTCCAGGAATGCAGAGGAGCATGCCCATCATCTGCGGTTGGTCTTGCAGACTTTGAGGGAACATGGCTTGTATGCCAAGTTCTCTAAATGTGAGTTCTGGCTGAGGAGCATTTCGTTCTTGGGGCATGTAGTGTCAGAGAATGGTATTGAGGTAGATCCCAAGAAGACAGAAACTGTGGCTAACTAGCCTAGACCCACTTCAGTGACAGAGATTAGAAGTTTCTTGGGTTTGGCAGGTTACTACAGGAGGTTCGTTCAAGACTTCTCAAAAATAGCAGCTCCTCTAACCAGACTAACCAGGAAGAGTCAGAAGTTTCTGTGGACCGACCAGTGCGAGGAGAGTTTCGAAGAGCTTAAGAAGAAGTTGACTTCAGCACCAGTGTTAGCTCTGCCATCTAGTGGAGAGGACTTTACAGTCTTTTGTGATGCGTCCCGTGTGGGACTGGGTTGTGTACTGATGCAGAATGAGAAGGTGATTGCTTATGCTTCTAGGCAGCTGAAGAAGCATGAGTTGAATTACCCCACACACGACCTTGAGATGGCAGCAGTAATCTTTGCACTCAAGATGTGGAGGCATTACCTCTATGGAGTGAAATGTGAGATCTTTACAGATCATAAGAGCCTGCAGTACATCTTGAGTCAGAGGGATTTGAATTTGAGACAGAGGAGATGGGTGGAGCTGCTGAGTGACTATGATTGCAAGATTCAGTACCATCCGGGTAAGGCGAATGTTGAGGCGGACGCCTTAAGCCGGAAATCACTCGGTAGTTTATCCCACATATCGGCAGAGAGGAGGCCAGTGGTGAAGGAGTTCTATAAGCTTATTGAGGAAGGTCTGCAGATGGAGTTATCTGGTACAGGTGCCTTGGTGGCCCAGATGAGAGTGGCACCCATGTTTTTAGAGCAGGTGGCTCAGAAACAGCATGAGGACCCGGAGTTAGTAAAGATTGCCAGGACTGTTCAGTCAGGCAATGATAGCGAGTATAGATTCGACAGTAAGGGGATCCTCCGCTATGGGAGCAGACTATGTGTACCAGATGACATTGGGCTAAAAGGAGACATTATGAGAGAAGCTCATAATGCGAGATACAGCATTCACCCCGGAGCCACCAAGATGTATCAAGATTTGAAGAAAGTTTATTGGTGGCCAGCGATGAAGAAAGAAGTGGCACAGTTTGTGTCCGCCTGCGAAGTGTGTCAGAGGGTGAAGCTGGAACATCAGAAGCCGGCTGGAATGCTTAACCCGCTACCTATTCCAGAGTGGAAATGGGAGAATATAGCTATGGACTTCGTAGTGGGGTTACCGGCGACGTCCAACAGATTGGACTCCATATGGGTGATTGTGGACAGACTCACCAAATCTGCTCACTTCATCCCTGTCAGGAGTGGCTACTCTGTGGACAAGTTGGCGCAGGTATATGTGGATGAGATCGTCAGGTTGCATGGGGTTCCTGTTTCGATAGTGTCAGATAGAGGGCCCCAGTTCACCTCCAGATTTTGGCGGAGTCTGCAGAATGCCATGGGTACTAGGTTGGATTTCAGTACTGCCTTCCACCCCCAGACCGACGGACAGTCAGAAAGGACCATCCAGACTATCGAGGATATGCTCAGAATGTGTGTGCTGGACTTTGGCGGTTCTTGGAGGCAGCATCTACCTTTGGTGGAGTTTGCCTACAACAACAGCCATCATGCTAGCATCGGGATGGCTCCATATGAAGCTTTATACGGGAGGAAGTGCAGGTCACCTGTTTGCTGGGAGGAAGTTGGAGAAAAGGCCTTGGCAGGGCCTGAGCTAGTAGAGATCACCAGCAGGGTGGTACCCATAATCAGAGAGAGAATCAAGACTGCTGCCAGCAGACAGAAGAGCTATGCAGACATCCGCAGAAGACAATTAGAGTTTCAGGAGGGGGATCTGGTATTGCTCAAGGTGTCTCCAATGAAGGGAGTGGTTCGCTTCGGGAAGAAAGGTAAACTAGCCCCACGATACATCGGACCCTTTGAGATCTTGCAAAGGATTGGGAATGTGTCGTACAAGCTAGGCCTGTGCAATCGGTCGGTTCGGTTCCGAACCGAACCGAACCGAAAAAACCGAAAACCGAAATGTCAAAATTTTATAAACCGAAAAAACCGATTATGATGATATAACCGAACCGAACCGAACCGATAAAAATCGGTTCGGTTCGGTTCGATTCAAACCGAAATCTGCAATTTTTTAAAAAATTATCGGTTCGATTCGGTTCGATTCAAACTAAAATCTGCAATTTTTTTAAAATTTTCTATTTCTAATTTCAACAAAATAATACAATAAATATTGTCTGAATACACAATAATAATATTTAAAAAGTACACAATAATAATACTTAAAAAGTCTATATACGGCCATATAAAATTTAAAAGTACATATAAAATCAGAATTCAACATAATAAATTCGCCACAACATATTAAATCCACAACATATTAAATCCACAACAATAAATTTAGAACAAAATATCATTTCCACAAACAATTTTTAACAAAATATTAAATCCACAACACCCTTCAACAGCATATCTGAATCTGATCCCACAAAATGTTGAGTTGAAACTTGAAACATATTTAAAAGACTGAAATCTGCATAAAAAAAAAGATATGTAAAAATCACTTTGATTCATTGTCATGAAATAAATTTAAATTTTTAATAATTAATCTTACATTTATAATGTAGGAGTAGAGCATGATCCACCTAAACCATAGGTGATTCCAACAGACGGTAATTCTACAAATAATAATAAGCTAAAAAAATTAATATATATATATATATATATATATATATATATTGAAATTAACACAAATATGAAAGTGTATATAACATACCTTCTTCAAGCTTTTCAAGTTCCTCTAGATCTTCCTCAACATTTACTTGAATATTTAATGGACGAATCCAATTTTGCACACATATCAGGCCCTCAACAATTTTAGGAGTTAGGGAACTCCTAAAGGAATCTAGCACTCTTCCACCAGTACTGAATGCACTCTCTGAGGCAACTGTGGAAACTGGAATTGCTAATATATCTCTAGCCATTTTTCCTAGAATAGGAAACCTTTCAGAATTTATTTTCCACCATTTCATGATATCAAAATCATCCTTTTCCTCTTGAATTGCCTCACTTAGATACACCTCTAACTCTGTTTTTGAATCAAACCCACCAGATTCCTCCAACTTCTACTTCTTGTAGTGATGCTTCAAAAAGAATTTAGGCTTAGGGTTTATTGAACCGGTAGTAGAGCAACTCCCACTTAATTGTTGTGAACTATTATCATTGAATTGCTCAACATCAGGTTGATACATTTTCTTGTATTCATTGAACAAATCAAATAAACAACTCTTGACCTTATTGAATAGCTCTACACCTTTCTCTTTACCATACATTTGGGAGAAAGAATACTCCATAAACTCAAATTTGTCACGAGGGTCAAGAACAACTGCAAAATAGATAATTTTATTCATTTTATCCACATCTCCCCAATACTTGTCAAATTTAACCTTCATTCTTTCCCCCATGGATTTCATATCAAGATCATTGCTATTAATCCATTGATTTAAAATAAAGGCTAAGTCACTAACCTCACTGAAAAATAGGTTTGATGTGACATACCTTGAGCCCGAGATACGCAAAGTGAGCTCATAAAAATGAGCCAACATATCTGCCATCTTCCTAACTTGTGTCCAATCATAATAGTCAGGTATGCCATTCTCTCCCATATCAATTTTAAACATAGGATCTTGTGACTCGTACCTCTCAAATGCCCTTTCATATTTTTGAGCTGTATTTAACATCAGGTAAGTTGAATTCCATCTAGTTGGGACATCTAAACATAATGAAGATTTGCTTTCAATTTTTTCATGAAGCACACACTCCTTAAATCTCTTCAATCTAGCTGGAGAACTCCTGATATATCTTACTGCATCTCGTACTTTCATCACTGAATCATTCACATCTTTTAAGCCATCCTGGACAACTAAATTGATGATATGTGCCATACATCTCATATGCAAGTAAGTAGAGTTAGCAACACTAACACCCCAATTAGCAAGCTTCTTTTTCAAATAAGATATGGCCACATCATTAGAACTAGCATTGTCAACTGTAACAGTAAACACTTTATCCAACCCCCACTCTAGCAAGCAAGTCTCAATTGCTCTACCTACTGCTTCACCTTTATGACTTGAAATGGGACAAAAATTAATGATTCTCTTATGCAACTTCCAATCATTGTCAATAAAGTGAGCAGTTATGCACATGTAATTAATGCGTTGCAATGATGTCCATGTATCTGTAGTAAGACTCACTCTTTGACAATTGTTCTTAAAAAAAGATTTCAATTTTGATCTCTCCTCAATAAACAAATCATAACAATCACGTGAAATTGTCCAACGAGAGGGAATCCTAAATCTAGGACAAATTGCTGTCATGAAGCTTCTAAAACCTTCTCCTTCTACAAATCTAAAAGGCAATTCCTCAATGATTATCATATGGACAAGGGCCTTCCTAATTGCATTATCATCATACTTCCAAGTAGTAAGAGTGCCTAAATCATTCACATCATTATCACTTGCATTTTTTTGCAATGATAATTGTGCTTGTCTAGTCTCAATGAAATGAGGATGCTTTTTGCATGAATTAAGGTGATTCCTAAGTGCAGTTGTTCCATTTCTTTTTGGATCACAACAAAAATCCTTTTTACAGTAATTACACTTACCTTTTAATTCACCTTCATCACTAACGAATTTTGTGAAGTGATCCCAAACTTCAGACCTTGGCTTTACTGGTTTTCTCTTTGCTTTTGATGATGTGGTTGTTTCTGTTGAAGCGTCAGTATTAGTTTGATTCGAACCACTAATACTATTTTGGAGCATTTGATCATTCTGTGACGCCATGATTCACCTAAAAAGTAACAAAAATATTCAATTGAACATAAGCTTAAATTAATTAATAACAATATAAAAAATATCTCACCTAACAACATATCTTTTCTCAAAACTGTTGCCTTTAGATTTACCATAAAAATGAGAATAGTGTAAGCATTTCATTGTTCATGCAAATATAAGATAAAAAGGAACTACCAAATAGCACTGGTAATTGCTATATATCAACTTGAAGGAATTTGCATTCACTTAAATATCTCATAGGACTGATCTTCTCATTATTACCACACTATGCATCTCGTCCCATCTCAAGGCTCAAGCATTACTCAAGATGGCATCAACTGATAATGAGATCAACTGACCATATGAGCCAATCCTAAATTGCCTTAATTGCCTTAATTGATAAACATGGCAAATACTTAACCTCACTCACAGAAATAATTGGAGGATTTTGATTCCCAAGGCCCCAGTTTAGTCAAAATTCAGAACTTTTATTCATTTTCCTGCCTTCTTCTTTAGGAAAAGAATCAAGCATTTAGTGAAGATCCTTGGTGAAAATGCCAAAACCATAAGATATTTAGAAAGATATTGGGTGAAAGAAACCAGAACAATGAAACGAAGCTAGCTCTATTTTTGACAATATCAAGGGAAAAAACAAAATTAACAATTATGTATCTGAAACCCCAAATCTTTTTATCATATTTGCAGAAAATGAAAGCTTTTTTCTTCCCATTTGCTAGTCAGAGAGAACCCAAGATTCAATATATTACATATCATTTTACTATTTTGATTTTAACAAACAAATATTAAGGACCATATGCATTTCCTTCAAGCTCCAAATTATACGAGGAGAAAAAGAAAAAGAGAACCACTTATCAGAATCTAATTTTTCCAGCTCTCATTACTTTAACATTTAACATTTTCCAGCTCTCATTACTTATAAAGAAAGGTAGAGTAATTTGACAACTCCAAATTGCTTTCAGATAATGAACAGGCTAAACTACCCATTTGATCATTATTACATTACTCAAATTATAAGAGTTGAAGAAGGTTTGAGCTTTTGCCATGTTACCTTAACAGAGATTGATGGCGAGCGACGGGAAGAGGGTGAGAAACTCCCACTTCTTTCAGCAGATCGACGGGAAGAGGGTGAGCAACTCCCACTTCTTTCAGCAGATCGATGGGAAGAGGGCGAGCGATTTGTGACTTCGTTAGGGTTAGGGATTTTAATTGGGTTCGTGAATAAGGGTTTCGTTTTGGGATTAGAGGGTTCGTGAATAATGGGATTAGAGGGTTCGTGAATAACAGAATAAGGGTTTCGTTTCGGGCTGGGGGGAGGGGAAATTGGGAGGGGGGAGGCGAACGCCTGGGCCGAGGGTTGGGGGTGCTGGCCTGGGTTGGGTATCAGAGGGGGAGGGGAGGGCTCGGGCTTGGGCTTGGGCTTGGGATTAGAACCGAAATCGGTTAGTTCGGTTTGATCGGTTATTTAACACGTTTAAACCGAACCGAACCGAAAACCGAATAATTTTAAATATACTAACCGAACCAAACCGATCATCCCGATTAACCGAACCGAAAAACCGAAATTAATCGGTTCGGTTCGGTTTTTCGGTTTAAACCGAAAACTGCACAGGCCTAGTACAAGCTGGATTTACCTGCTTCGATGGAGAGAATCCATCCGGTTTTCCATATTTCAATGTTGAGGAAGTTTGTGTCAGATCCGAGTAAGGTTCTTAGTGAGCCTGATGTGGAGGTCCAAGAGGATCTCACCTATGTTGAACAGCCAGTACGGATCATAGACACCCAGATCAGAAAGTTAAGAAACAAGGAGATCCCGATGGTGAAAGTCCTATGGAACCACCACAACTTGGAAGAATGCACTTGGGAGACACGGGAGTCTATGCTCCAGCAGTACCCTCATCTCTTTTAAGGTTAGATCCCTATATGTGTTATGTTCTTTGCCTTTCTATGTGTGCTAGTGAGGAACATTCGGGGATGAATGTTCTTAAGGGGGGGAGAATGTAACACCCGGCTAGACTCCGGTATCAGAATTCCTACCGTCCGGTGGAATTTCGGATGTCGGGAACTTCTAGAAAGGTAAAGACATGTTTTATAAAATGTTTTCATGAATTTTAATGTTTTAAAGTATGAAACTAAATGAGTTTTTGCATGAAAATAGCATTGGAGGAAAACCCAGGTTCGGCCGCCGAAAGTCAAGTTCGGCCGCCGAACATGCATGCGTTTTGGAGGCACGTTAGGCCCCCGAAAGCATGAGTTAGGGAAGTTCAGGTTCGGCCGCCGAAAGTCAAGTTCGGCCGCCGAACATTTGCATGGATGCGGAGGCACATTCGGCCCCCGAACGTGGCCTGGCCAGCCACTATATAAGGGGCACTTAGCCGAAATGGGCGAGCTTTCTCCCATTTTCGGCCACAGCAAGTTTCCGACTTTCCCTTTGCAAACCTAGTGTTCTTCCTCCAAATCCCCACCATTTTTCTTGAGTTTTAAGCTTGCATTGAAGGTTTTGAACTTTTGAAACAAGTTTTGGAGCTTTGGGAACTCAGGAGCTCATCTTCTTGGATCTCCAAGTTTAGGTCGTCTCCCTCTCGATCTTCAAGGGGTAAGAGCCGATCTTAAGCTCCCTATGTGTTTTCAATAAGTTTTATGCTAGACCGATGGGTAGAAATGCATGTTAGGTTATATGTGGAGTTATGGGTTAATCTTGATGTCTTGGACAATGTATGTTGTTTTGTGTGTTTGAAGTGTTGTAGTTGGGGTATTTGATGTTTTGAGGCCCCTAGGAACTTGTATGCATGTTTTAACTGAGGTATATGCATGATTGGTGAGTTTGGAGGCGAAAATGCATTTGGGAGCCAAGTTTCTGCCCTTCGGCAGAAACCAGGTTCGGCAGCCGAAGGCACTTTCGGCCGCCGAACATGGCTGGTGAGGCAGGCCTTTCGGCTGCCGAAGTTGCCCCCGAAGGGAGACTTTCGTCTCTGTCTGGGACTTTCGGCCGCCGAAGGTGCCGCCGAACATGCATGAGTTTCGTCTCTGTCTGGGAGTTTCGGCCGCCGAAGGTGCCGCCGAACCTGCCTGACTTTCGGCTCTGGAGGGACTTTCGGCCGCCGAACCTGCCGCCGAAAGTGCCCTGTCCAGCCATTTCTTGCATGTTGTTATGTGATTGTTTCATGATGGTTTAGGGGGTTTTTGGGGAGTATATTAGAGTTATGTTTATGTATGTTTGGTCCCTCATTGGAGTCCACCTGTGTAGGTTCGGACCCGAGGAACCGAGGACCCCAGCAGTGAGCCAGCTGCTACAGAGTTTGTCAGAGCTAGCCAGAGGTGAGTGGAATAAACCTTAAGTTTTAAATAAATGAAATATGAATTTTGAGCATGATCCATGCATCATGAATGCCATGAGATATAATAGGTTGCTTGCATTAGTATTCACGAATATGTTGCATTGCATTTATGATGTTAATGTTGATGTGGATTGGTTATTGGATGATCCTTTAGTCCTCATATGATATGATTGATGTTATGGCATGTTATGGTATGGAAGTCCAGGTTGTACCCATTCTACGTCCCTGGCACGATGTAAGAGAAAGTCCAGGTTGTACCCATTCTACGTCCCTGGCACAGTTGGTCCATATGATATGTTATGATAAGGGAAAGACCGGTTGACCCATTCTACGTCCCGGCACAGTTGGACCTATGTAGAGGACTATAGGTGACAATACCATCCGAGATGTGATTTGTTGTGATGTGTTGCATTCCATGAAAGCATAAAAATTTTAATATATTGTTTTATACTATTCTGCTCACTGGGCTTTGTAGCTCACCCCTCTCCCCTAACCCCAGATGTGCAGGTACATGGTAGATCAGAAGGTTAGCCAGAGTTTGAAGTATGTCTTATGTATGTAATAGTTAGTATGTGGACATGACAATTGATGAAATGTAAAAATATTCAGAATGTTATGTAATGAGGTTATTGAGGATAGAGTTGTGCTTGACCATAATGTATTGTTAATCCCTTTTGTCTATACATGATCTTATGTTATGATGTTTATGTAAACTAACTCAACACAGGCTGTTTTGCCTTTAAGGCATGATGAGATCCCACAGAGGGACTATGTTATGTATATGTTCAGGGTATGCACAGGTTGAGTTAGTTGATGACAGTACGTATGAGGAAAAGTTTTAAATTTTTATGTATGATTGTTGATCATGTATGGGATTATACAGGTTTACAGGTTATATGACAGGCTTGCTACGGGTCCCGGCGGCCTTAAGTCGACCCGGATCCTAGCGCCGGTAACGGTCCGATTTTCGGGTCGTTACATTCATCCTTAATGTGATTTGTCTGTGATGTGATGCATTTCATAAAAGCATGAATTTTAAATATAATGTTTTGCTATTCTGCTCACTGGGCTCTAGTAGCTCACCTCATTCCCTTAATCCCCTAGGCTTGCAGGTGCGGGATAGATCAGGAAGTCAACAAGAGTTAAGTAATGTTTTATGTAATAGCTAGTTGTGGACATAAAAAAGACATTGTTGTAATACCCGGCTAGACTCCGGTATCGGAATTCCTATCGTCCGGTGGAATCTCGGATGTCGGAAGCCTCTAGTAGGGTAGAAACATGTTTTCATAAATTGTTTTAATGTATTCCATGGTTTTAAGTAAAAAGGAAATGAGTTTTTTCATGAAAACAACCTTGGAGGAAAACCCAGGTTCGGCCGCCGAACCTCAAGTTCGGCCGCCGAACATGCATGCATTTCGGGTGTGCCTTAGGCCCCCAAAGGTATAAGTGAGGGAAGTCCAGGTTCGGCCGCCGAACATGGCATGCTTGCGGAGGCACGTTCGGCTCCCGAACGTGGCCTGGCCAGCCACTATAAAAGGGTCCCTTAGCCGAAAACGGGCGAGCTTTTCTCCCCATTGTCGGCCAAGGTGAGCTCTCCGCCGTCCCTCACCAATCTTTGAGTTCTTCCTTCAGATCTTTCAAGATTTTCATGAGTTTTTGCTTTGTTTTGAAGATTTTCAAGTTTTGAGCAAAGTTTTGGAGCTTTGAGGTTCAAGGAAACTCAACCCCTCCCATCTCCGAGTTTAGGTCGTCTCTCTCTCGATCTCCACGAGGTAAGAGCCGATCTTAAGCTCATTGCATGTTTTAAGTAAGTTTTAAGTAGATCTATGGGGTAGAATGCATGTTTAGCTTATGGTTAGGCTTTTGGGTTTATGTTACGTTTTTGAGCAATGTGGATGTTTGATGTGTTGTAGATGGGGTTTTAGATAGTTTGAAGCCCCTAGGAGCTTGTATGCTTATGTAGGTGTGTTGTAGAATAGGTTTATGCATGATTGGAAAGTTTTGGAGGCAAATGTGCATAGAAGAGCTGAGTTTCTGCCACTATGGGAGAAACCAGGTTCGGCAGCCGAAGGAACTTTCGACCTCCGAACATGCTTGTGGATGCAGCCTTCGGCTGCCGAAGCTTGCCCCCGAAAGAGGACTTTCGTCTCTGTCTGGGAGTTTCGGCCGCCAAAAGTGCCGCCGAACATGCATGAGTTTCGCCTCTGTCTGGGAGTTTCGGCCGCCTCGGTGCCGCCGAACCTGCCTGACTTTCGGCTCTGGAGGGACTTTCGGCCGCCGAACCTGCCGCCGAAAGTGCCCTGTCCAGCCCTCTCTTGCATGTTTTTCTATGATTGTTTCATGATGTTTTAGGGGGTTTTTGGGGAGTAGTTTAGAGTTATGTTCTAGTTGTTTGGTCCCTCATTTGAGTCCACCTGTGTAGGTTCAGACCCGAGGAACTGAGGACCCCAGCAGTGAGTCAGCTGCTCCAGTGGCTGGTCAGAGCTATCCAGAGGTGAGTAGAATAAACCTTTACGTTTTAAAGTAAATCAATTGTAAGGATTTGAGCATGTTCATGCATCATGAATGCCATGTGATGATTTAGGTTGTTTGCATTAGAATTCACGAATATGTTGCATTGCACATTTTAATGTTGATGTGGGTGAATATTGGATGATCCATAGCCCTCGATCTATGATGTGACGATGTGATATGTACGGTACGGAATGTAAGACCAGTGGGACCCATTCTACGTTCATTGGCACTATGTAAGAGAAAGACCAGGACCCATTCTACGTTCTGGCACAGTTGGACTGTTATGTTATGCTATGTAAGAGAAAGACCAGGACCCATTCTACGTTCTAGCACAGTTGGACTATGTAGAGGGCTATTGGTGACAAGTTCATCCTTAATGTGATTAGCTGTGATGTGATGCATTCCATGTTATCATATGTTTTGAATGTTTTATTATTCTGCTCACTGGGCTCTAGTAGCTCACCCCTCTCCCAAATTCCCCAGGATTACAGGTACAGGGTAGACCAGGAGGTCCGCAAGAGTAATGAAGTCATGTGTATGTAATAGATAGTGTAGACATGATAAATGTATTAATGTTATGTAAAAGTACAGTGTTAGTCATGTAATGATATTGAGGATTAGAGATTGTACTTGACTTTATGTATAAGGTATCCCTTTTAATACATGATCTTAGATGTTTTATGATGATTATGTAAACCAACTCAACTTGTGATGTATCGCCCATTGGGGCATTGATGAGATCCCACAGAGGGGTCAAGGTTATGATTATGATTATGTTCAGTGCATGCACAGGTTGAGTTTGGTGTATGATAGAATGTATGAAAGAAAAGTTTTAATTTTTATGTATATTCTTGATCATGTATGGGATTAAGCAGGTTTACAGGTTTTATGTCAGGCTTGCTACGGGTTCCGGCGGCCTTAAGCCGACCTGGATCCTAGTGCCGGTAGCGGTCCGTTTTCCGGGTCGTTACAATTATAATGTAAAGTATAGTAATGTATTGTAATGTAATGATGTATATTGAGGTTTAGAGTTGTGCTTGACCCTAGTATGTAAAGTTAATCCCTTTTTCACATGATCTTTTTAATGAAAAGTTTTAATAATGTTTATGTAAACCAGGCTTAATGTATGAGATGTTGCCCCATTGGAGCATTTGATGAGGGCTCCAGTGTGGGGTTTTATGTTTATGAGTTGTGCATGCAAAGGTTGAGCTTGGTAAATGAAAGAATAAGTTTAAAGTTTTAAGTATATGTTTGATCATGTATGGGATTTAACAGGTATACAGGATGTATGTTAGGCTTGCTACAGGTCCTGGCGGCCTTATGCCGATCTGGATCCTAGCGCCGGTAGCGGTCCGGTTTCCGAGTCATTACATTACCTCTAGTACTTGATCTCAATTTAGCAATGCTTGGTCCACTGCCTCTATGCGAGAGCTACCCAAAGTACAGGACAATAATTTGGAGGGTGCATGTCTGTAAATAACCTAAAATGGTGAAGTTTTAAGGGTTGTATGGAAGGAAGTATTGTAGCAAAATTCTGCTCATGAGAGCCATTCCACCCAACTCTTTAATTTGTAACCTACAAAACAATGAAGGTTCATTTTGATGGTATGGTTTACCACTTTAGTTTGGCCATTTGATTGCGGATGATAGGCTGATGAAAAGGCTAATTTGGTTCCAACAAAGTGAAATAATTCCTTTAGAAAATTGAGATGAGCCTTAAGTACTTACCGAGGTTTGTGAACAACATGTCCGTCATATAGGTTAAGTAAGATGGGCATGGTGGAGGGAGGAGGTCCTTTAAAGGGCTTTAACAAGGACACATGGAATACATCATGGATATTGCTTGTAGGAGGTAAGGCAAGTTGGTAAGCAATAGTGTCGATGTGTTTCAATATTTGAAAAAGGACCATCATATTTGGGCAGCAACTCATTACCTTGCTGTTTTGAGACAGAAAGTAGATGGAAGGGGTATAAGCAAAGCCAAATCCAAGTTGCTGGTTCAAAGGTGACGTCTGGTTCAAAGTTGCATTTCGATGGTATGGTTTACCACTTTAGTTTGGCCATCATGATCACTCACAGTGGATTTAGGAAATCTATGTATACGGATGATGTGAGAAAAGAAAATATGAGCCACACTGACTGCTGAATAAGGATGGGCCAGGGGAATAAAGTGGGCATATTTTGAAAAGCTATCAACCACCACCAACAACATTGTCTTCCCATTTACTTTCGGTAACCCTTCAATAAAATCCATGGAGATGTCAGACCAAATCTGCATAGGAAGTTGCCATGGCTGAAGTAATCCGACAAGATGTAAATGGAAATTTTTATTCTGTTGGAAAACAAGGCAAGAAGCAACAAATTCTGTAATTACCAATTTCATACCTTCCCAATAAAACTCATAGTGAATTTGGCAGAATATTTTCTACACTCCTTCATGAGTTCCTTTGTAAATAGCATTCAAGATGATCTCAATCAAGGGAGAAGTGGAGGAGAGATGAACCTTATTTCGATACAATATCAGTCCTTCATGTACTATCCAATCAGAATCAACATCGCCATTGAGGATTTGTTGCCGCAATTGAGATAGAGAATCAGTTTCAACAATTTCACACCTAATTGCATCAAATAAAAGGACATGTGGCTGGGAAATAGTCATGAATAATTCAGCTTCATCTTGGAGGTGTGAAAGAGCATCAGCTGCCTTGTTGTGCTTTCCCATTTTTTACTCAACCTGAAAGGTAAAGCCCATAAGCTTACTCAACCAATATTGTTGGGGAGAAGTTATGAGACATTATTCAAACAAGTACTTAAGACTGAAATGGTCTGTGCGAATGACAAAAGATCTACCCCAAAGACACCGTCGTCAATGTTGAATTGCCTTTGCGGGACCAATCAGTTCGCGTTCATAAGCTGGCAACTAGTGATGACGAACTGCAAACCAACGACTGAAAAAAGCTATGGGATGGTTGTGTTGCTGAGGACAACATCAATACCTTGGCTGGAGCATAACACTTAACCTCAAATACCTCATTGAAATTCGATAGCTATAGGACAGGGGATTGAACCATGGCTTGTTTTAATCTTTCAAATGCTACTGTGGAGTCCTTAGTCCATTTGAAATAGTTCTTTTTTAATAAATTTATAAGAGGTGCACTAATTTTTGCATAATCCCGAATAAATTTTCTGTAGTAACTAATCAAGCCAAGAAATCCACGCAACACCATTATGGACTGAGGAAGAGGCCATTCTGTTATGGCACTTATTTTGGTGGTATTTGCTGAAACTCCTGTATTACTGATGAAATGTCCCAAATAGACTACTTGTTGCTCACCAAATGAACATTTAGGTTTCTTTAAAAATAAATAGTGACCACGAAGTAATTGAAAGACAAGCTGAATATGAGTCAGATGCTCTTCCCAAGTCTTGCTGTAAATTAATGTTATAAAAAAACAAAACGAACTTGCAGAAGTAAGGTTGAAATACCTTTTTCATTAATGCTTGAAAAGTGGAAGGGGCATTAAAGAGACCAAACGACATGACTAGAAATTCAAAGTGCCCATAGTGTGTGCGAAAGACAGTCTTTTCAACGTCAGTTGCTGCCATACAAACTTGATGATACCCAGATCTCAAATCAAGTTTTCTGAAATATTTGGCTCCATTAGGCCTGTGCAGTTTTCGGTTTAAACCGAAAAACCGAACCGAACCAATTAATTTCGGTTTTTCGGTTCGGTTAATCGGGATGATCGGTTTGGTTCGGTTAGTATATTTAAAATTATTCGGTTTTCGGTTCGGTTCGGTTTAAACGTGTTAAATAACCGATCAAACCGAACTAACCGATTTCGGTTCTAATCCCAAGCCCAAGCCCAAGCCCGAGCCCTCCCCTCCCCCTCTGATACCCAACCCAGGCCAGCACCCCCAACCCTCGGCCCAGGCGTTCACCTCCCCCCTCCCAATTTCCCCTCCCCCCAGCCCGAAACGAAACCCTTATTCTGTTATTCACGAACCCTCTAATCCCATTATTCACGAACCCTCTAATCCCGAAACGAAACCCTTATTCACGAACCCAATTAAAATCCCTAACCCTAACGAAGTCACAAATCGCTCGCCCTCTTCCCATCGATCTGCTGAAAGAAGTGGGAGTTGCTCACCCTCTTCCCGTCGATCTGCTGAAAGAAGTGGGAGTTGCTCACCCTCTTCCCGTCGCTCGCCATCAATCTCTGTTAAGGTAACATGGCAAAAGCTCAAACCTTCTTCAACTCTTATAATTTGAGTAATGTAATAATGATCAAATGGGTAGTTTAGCCTGTTCATTATCTGAAAGCAATTTGGAGTTGTCAAATTACTCTACCTTTCTTTATAAGTAATGAGAGCTGGAAAATGTTAAATGTTAAAGTAATGAGAGCTGGAAAAATTAGATTCTGATAAGTGGTTCTCTTTTTCTTTTTCTCCTCGTATAATTTGGAGCTTGAAGGAAATGCATATGGTCCTTAATATTTGTTTGTTAAAATCAAAATAGTAAAATGATATGTAATATATTGAATCTTGGGTTCTCTCTGACTAGCAAATGGGAAGAAAAAAGCTTTCATTTTCTGCAAATATGATAAAAAGATTTGGGGTTTCAGATACATAATTGTTAATTTTGTTTTTTCCCTTGATATTGTCAAAAATAGAGCTAGCTTCGTTTCATTGTTCTGGTTTCTTTCACCCAATATCTTTCTAAATATCTTATGGTTTTGGCATTTTCACCAAGGATCTTCACTAAATGCTTGATTCTTTTCCTAAAGAAGAAGGCAGGAAAATGAATAAAAGTTCTGAATTTTGACTAAACTGGGGCCTTGGGAATCAAAATCCTCCAATTATTTCTGTGAGTGAGGTTAAGTATTTGCCATGTTTATCAATTAAGGCAATTAAGGCAATTTAGGATTGGCTCATATGGTCAGTTGATCTCATTATCAGTTGATGCCATCTTGAGTAATGCTTGAGCCTTGAGATGGGACGAGATGCATAGTGTGGTAATAATGAGAAGATCAGTCCTATGAGATATTTAAGTGAATGCAAATTCCTTCAAGTTGATATATAGCAATTACCAGTGCTATTTGGTAGTTCCTTTTTATCTTATATTTGCATGAACAATGAAATGCTTACACTATTCTCATTTTTATGGTAAATCTAAAGGCAACAGTTTTGAGAAAAGATATGTTGTTAGGTGAGATATTTTTTATATTGTTATTAATTAATTTAAGCTTATGTTCAATTGAATATTTTTGTTACTTTTTAGGTGAATCATGGCGTCACAGAATGATCAAATGCTCCAAAATAGTATTAGTGGTTCGAATCAAACTAATACTGACGCTTCAACAGAAACAACCACATCATCAAAAGCAAAGAGAAAACCAGTAAAGCCAAGGTCTGAAGTTTGGGATCACTTCACAAAATTCGTTAGTGATGAAGGTGAATTAAAAGGTAAGTGTAATTACTGTAAAAAGGATTTTTGTTGTGATCCAAAAAGAAATGGAACAACTGCACTTAGGAATCACCTTAATTCATGCAAAAAGCATCCTCATTTCATTGAGACTAGACAAGCACAATTATCATTGCAAAAAAATGCAAGTGATAATGATGTGAATGATTTAGGCACTCTTACTACTTGGAAGTATGATGATAATGCAATTAGGAAGGCCCTTGTCCATATGATAATCATTGATGAATTGCCTTTTAGATTTGTAGAAGGAGAAGGTTTTAGAAGCTTCATGACAGCAATTTGTCCTAGATTTAGGATTCCCTCTCGTTGGACAATTTCACGTGATTGTTATGATTTGTTTATTGAGGAGAGATCAAAATTGAAATCTTTTTTTAAGAACAATTGTCAAAGAGTGAGTCTTACTACAGATACATGGACATCATTGCAACACATTAATTACATGTGCATAACTGCTCACTTTATTGACAATGATTGGAAGTTGCATAAGAGAATCATTAATTTTTGTCCCATTTCAAGTCATAAAGGTGAAGCAGTAGGTAGAGCAATTGAGACTTGCTTGCTAGAGTGGGGGTTGGATAAAGTGTTTACTGTTACAGTTGACAATGCTAGTTCTAATGATGTGGCCATATCTTATTTGAAAAAGAAGCTTGCTAATTGGGGTGTTAGTGTTGCTAACTCTACTTACTTGCATATGAGATGTATGGCACATATCATCAATTTAGTTGTCCAGGATGGCTTAAAAGATGTGAATGATTCAGTGATGAAAGTACGAGATGCAGTAAGATATATCAGGAGTTCTCCAGCTAGATTGAAGAGATTTAAGGAGTGTGTGCTTCATGAAAAAATTGAAAGCAAATCTTCATTATGTTTAGATGTCCCAACTAGATGGAATTCAACTTACCTGATGTTAAATACAGCTCAAAAATATGAAAGGGCATTTGAGAGGTACGAGTCACAAGATCCTATGTTTAAAATTGATATGGGAGAGAATGGCATACCTGACTATTATGATTGGACACAAGTTAGGAAGATGGCAGATATGTTGGCTCATTTTTATGAGCTCACTTTGCGTATCTCGGGCTCAAGGTATGTCACATCAAACCTATTTTTCAGTGAGGTTAGTGACTTAGCCTTTATTTTAAATCAATGGATTAATAGCAATGATCTTGATATGAAATCCATGGGGGAAAGAATGAAGGTTAAATTTGACAAGTATTGGGGAGATGTGGATAAAATGAATAAAATTATCTATTTTGCAGTTGTTCTTGACCCTCGTGACAAATTTGAGTTTATGGAGTATTCTTTCTCCCAAATGTATGGTAAAGAGAAAGGTGTAGAGCTATTCAATAAGGTCAAGAGTTGTTTATTTGATTTGTTCAATGAATACAAGAAAATGTATCAACCTGATGTTGAGCAATTCAATGATAATAGTTCACAACAATTAAGTGGGAGTTGCTCTACTACCGGTTCAATAAACCCTAAGCCTAAATTCTTTTTGAAGCATCACTACAAGAAGCAGAAGTTGGAGGAATCTGGTGGGTTTGATTCAAAAACAGAGTTAGAGGTGTATCTAAGTGAGGCAATTCAAGAGGAAAAGGATGATTTTGATATCATGAAATGGTGGAAAATAAATTCTGAAAGGTTTCCTATTCTAGGAAAAATGGCTAGAGATATATTAGCAATTCCAGTTTCCACAGTTGCCTCAGAGAGTGCATTCAGTACTGGTGGAAGAGTGCTAGATTCCTTTAGGAGTTCCCTAACTCCTAAAATTGTTGAGGGCCTGATATGTGTGCAAAATTGGATTCGTCCATTAAATATTCAAGTAAATGTTGAGGAAGATCTAGAGGAACTTGAAAAGCTTGAAGAAGGTATGTTATATACACTTTCATATTTGTGTTAATTTCAATATATATATATATATATATATATATATATATATATATATATATATTAATTTTTTTAGCTTATTATTATTTGTAGAATTACCGTCTGTTGGAATCACCTATGGTTTAGGTGGATCATGCTCTACTCCTACATTATAAATGTAAGATTAATTATTAAAAATTTAAATTTATTTCATGACAATGAATCAAAGTGATTTTTACATATCTTTTTTTTTATGCAGATTTCAGTCTTTTAAATATGTTTCAAGTTTCAACTCAACATTTTGTGGGATCAGATTCAGATATGCTGTTGAAGGGTGTTGTGGATTTAATATTTTGTTAAAAATTGTTTGTGGAAATGATATTTTGTTCTAAATTTATTGTTGTGGATTTAATATGTTGTGGATTTAATATGTTGTGGCGAATTTATTATGTTGAATTCTGATTTTATATGTACTTTTAAATTTTATATGGCCGTATATAGACTTTTTAAGTATTATTATTGTGTACTTTTTAAATATTATTATTGTGTATTCAGACAATATTTATTGTATTATTTTGTTGAAATTAGAAATAGAAAATTTTAAAAAAATTGCAGATTTTAGTTTGAATCGAACCGAATCGAACCGATAATTTTTTAAAAAATTGCAGATTTCGGTTTGAATCGAACCGAACCGAACCGAACCGATTTTTATCGGTTCGGTTCGGTTATATCATCATAATCGGTTTTTTCGGTTTTTAAAATTTTGACATTTCGGTTTTCGGTTTTTTCAGTTCGGTTCGGTTCGGAACCGAACCGACCGATTGCACAGGCCTAGGCTCCATGGAGTTCATCCAGCGAATCATCCACCATAGGAATAGAAAATTTATCCTTTACTGTCTTCATATTTAGTTTATGATAGTCGATGCAAAACCGCCATGAACCATCATGCTTTTTTACCAACAGGACAGGGGAAGAAAATGGACCTGGGCGAAGCATCTCCGCACACTGCCTCTCGATCTTATCTTTTTGCAAATATGGATACCGATATGGGCAAACCACCACAAGAGGGGAACTAGGATGCAAAAAATAAATACGAGGGGCAAGCTTGTAGGTGTTGGAGACTGATGCCAAAATCTTATCTCATGACATTTGTCACTGCACATTTTCGTGTTGCTGTTTGTTTATTTGCTGAATTATTCTTTTGCATGTTAGGTAGTTTCACAAAACTGCTAGGATGTTCCTATTTTCATGCAAGATCTGGTTTTAATTTTCTGTTGTTGTTTCCCACGTTGTAGTACGTGTACTACACGTTTTATCTCCTGTCAGTCTTATTTAAAAAGGCATTTTGCATTCAATAAAAGTACAGTGGAGTACAAACTCTAAAAGAAAGGTGCAGTATTATCTCTTATATCGTATTCTATACTCATAATTGATCTGATCCTAATAATTTTGGTATTAGAGCTTGGTTCTTTCACCTCTTCTGGGCGTTTGAGTGAGTGAATATGGCAAGAAATTCATTATCAACAATGTAGCCATCAATTCCAATATTTACAGGTGAAAAGTACTACTTCTGGAGCGTCAAAATGCAGACTCTTTTCAAGTCTCAAGATTTGTGGGAGCTGATTGAAGATGGCTATGCTGAGACAGATGAACCAGCAAGATTGAAAGAAAATAAGAAAAGGGACTCGAAGGCACTATTCTTTATTCAACAAGCTGTCAGTGAAGATATTTTTCCAAGGATTATGATAGCAACTACAGCAAAAGAGGCTTAGGTGACATTGCAGAAGGAGTTTCAAGGTGAAGCCAAAGTAATCGTAGTAAAGTTGCAGACCCTTCGACGTGACTTTGAGACTGTAATGATGTAGAATAGAGAATCAGTGCAAGAATATCTCTCCAAAGTTTCAATGATCGTGAGCCAGATGCGAGAACTTGGGGAAAAGTGCAGTGACCAAATGGTTGTTGCAAAGATACTGAGAAGTTTAACTCCAAGGTTTGATCACATTGTTACTGCAATTGAAGAATCAAAAGATTTAACAGTTTTTTCTTTCGATAAATTAATGGGTTCCTTACAAGCACATGAGGTGAGGCTTAACAGGTTAAATGAGCAAACTGACGAGAAATCCTTTCACATAAAGGAGGAAGCTTCGACACAAAAGGAAGTTTCCAATAACTTTGATGAATCTGAATCGTTCACTGACAGGGGTTGTGGAAGAGGAGGATATCGTGGAAGAGGAAGAGGACGCTTCCAGTCAGTTCAATGCCACTACTGCAAATGTTATGGACACATTAAAGCAAACTGCTAGAAGAGGTTAAATCAAGCAAACTTTGCTGAAGAACCCAAAGATGATAAACAAGAAGAGGAGTTCAAATTGTTTATCACCAAGCAAGAAGGTGTGCCGGTTACAAAAGATGTTTGGTTCCTTTGCAGTGGGTGTTCAAATCATATGACAAGTATTCAATCTTTGTTTAAGGATTTGGATGAAACATATAAGGTTAAGGTAAGGCTGGGTGATGACAAATAAATACAATTTGAGGGAAAAGGAACACTAGCAATTGGCAACAGCGATGATAAAGTGAAGCTTATTTATTGTAATATCCGGCTAGACCTCGGCATCGGAATTCCTACCTTCCGGCGTAATCTCCGTTGGAATTCAAAATTTCCTCGGATGTCGGAAGCCTTCTAGAAGGGTAAAACAAAAGTTTTCTAAAATGTTTTACATGTTTTTATGGTTTGATCAAGAAAGAAATTTGAGTTTTGAAAGAAAAGAAAGTTTTGAAGGGAAATGCCAGGTTCGACCGCCGAAGGTGGCTCCCTTTTGCTGCCGCCGAACCTCAAGTTCGGCCGTCGAACATGGTGGAGTTGTGGAAGCACCTTTGGCCTCCGAAGGTGGTCTGGCCAGCCACTTATAAAAGGCCCATGTCCGAAAAGGGGCGAGTTTTCTCTCTCCTTTTTCGGGCAAAGGTGAGTTCTTGACCCTCCATGGTTGATTTTATGTTTTCCTTCAAATCTCCCAGAGTTTTTATGAGTTTTTACCATGTTTTGAAGATTTTAAGCTAAGATCAAGGTTTTAGAAGCTTGGAGACCTCCGGAGTTCATTTTCTCCATATCTCCAAGTTTAGGATCGCATCTCCTCTCGATCTTCAAGAGGTAAGTATAGATCCTCCTATTCTTTCATGTTTTAAGTAAGTTTTAAGAAGAGGTTAAGGGTTTTAATGCATGTTTAGAGTAGATGTAGAATGTTAGGGTTTATGTACCCTTTATGATAAATGTATGCTTATTGTGATGTTTGTTGGGGTATAGGCTAGTTTTAAGCCCCTAAATGCTTGAAAATATGTTTATGCATGCTTTTGTGTGAGTTGGTATGAGTTGAGAGGCTTTGGGGTGGCTGGATGTGCATGTGAGGCTCGGGTTCTGCCCTTTGGAAAAGCCCAGGTTCGGCTGCTAAAGCCAGTTTCGGCCGCCGAACCTGCCTGGAGGCAGCTTTAGGCCGCCTAAACTCGCCCCCGAAAGTTTGGACTTTCGGCTCTGGAGGGGAGTTTCGGCCGCCGAACCTGCCCTCGAAAGTGCCTGACTTTCGGCTTTGGAGGGACTTTCGGCCGCTGAACCTGCCGCCGAAAGTGCCCTGTCCAGCCTTCCTTTACATGTTTTCTATGAATGTTTTGTGATGTTTTAGGGGGGTTTTTGGGAAGATGTTTAGAGTTATGTTAGAGTATGTTTGGTCCCTCATTTGAGTCTGCCTGTATAGGATCGGACCTGAGAGACCGAGGAGGTCAGTAGTGAGCTAGCTGCTACTGAGTCAGTAAAGCGTCAGCCAGAGGTGAGTAGAACACAACTCTTTTATTTTAAAGCAATGAAATATTTTTAGCATGATCCATGCATCACGAATGCCATGATATGTATTAGGTTGTTTGCATTAAAAT
This sequence comes from Manihot esculenta, assembly GCF_001659605.2. Taxonomy (NCBI): domain Eukaryota; kingdom Viridiplantae; phylum Streptophyta; class Magnoliopsida; order Malpighiales; family Euphorbiaceae; genus Manihot; species Manihot esculenta. The sequence continues at coordinate 37,057,372 of NC_035162.2, read as the reverse complement.
TCACGAATATGATGCATTGCATAATATGTTGTTGATGTGGATGGATATTGGATGATCCATTAGCCCTAGATGTGATATGATATGTTATGAGATGGAAAGACCAAGTGTAGTCGTATCGCCCCCTGGCAATATGTATATGTAAGAGAATACCAGGTGTGGTCGTATCGCCCCTGGCAATATATAAGAGAAGACCAGGTGTGGCCGTATCGCCCCTGGCACAGTTGGACATGTTATGTTATGTTTAAGAGGAAGTCCTGAGGAGCTCCGTCGAGGGTCGGACATTTATTGGATATGTAAAGGGCTATTGGTGACAATACCATCTTAAGGTGATTTACTTGTGTTGTGATGCATTTCATGATGGCATACCTTTATAAACTGTTTTATTGTTCTGCTCACTGGGCTTTAGTAGCTCACCCCTTCCCCTAACCCCCAGGTTTGTAGGACCAGAGATAGCACAGGGAGTCAGCAAGGGTAATGGTCATGGTTATGTCATGTAATAGAGTGTTAGTGGACATGTAATGTAATGAAATGTAAAATGATGTAATGTAAAGTATTGTAATGAGGATTAGTATTGTGCTTGGCCCTATTGTTTATTGTAAATCCCTGTTGTACATGATCTTGATGTAAATATTTTAATGATGAGACATGTTGAACGAGGCTTGACTTATGAGAAGTTAACCCAACTGGAGCATTTGATGAGGGCTCCAGTAAGAGCTTTTATGTATACAGTTATGGTGCATGCATAGGTCGAGCTTGGTACATATGTAAAAAGTTTAAAGTTTTTATGTAATTGTTTGATCATGTATGGGATTTATCAGGTATAACAGGATGTATGTTAGGCTTGCTACGGATTCCGGCGACCTTAAGTCGATCTGGATCCTAGCGCCGGTAGCGGTCCGGTTTCCGGGTCGTTACATTTATAATGTTTTTTTTTGTGCCTAGCCTTTCACAGAATTTGTTAAGTGTGGGTCAGTTGATGGGTAATAGATTTTCTGTATTGTTCAAAGATGATTCTTGTGTGATTAAAGATAGGAAGACAAATCAAATGATTATGAAATGATTATGACCCGAAATAAGCTCTTCCCTCTTAAGCTTTCAAATTTCGAGATTCATGCATTGATGGTAAAGGAGAAGGAAGAATCCAGGCTTTGGCACATGAGGTTCAGCCACCTCAGTGAAAAAGGACTGAAAGTGTTGAAGCACAGGGAGATGGTGCGAGGCTTGCCCCATATCAAGACACTAGAGTTGTGTGAAGCATGCATCTACAGGAAGCAAAGTAAGAAACCCTTTCCTGTAGGACATTCTTGGAGAGAAACTAATAATCTTGATCTTATCCATGCTGATTTATATGGCCCTATGAAAACTAAGTCTCTTGGTGGAATTCGTTATTTTATGTTGTTAACAGATGATTTTAGCAAAATGAGTTGGGTTCATTTCCTGCAATCTAAGTCAGAAGCATTTGAAGCTGTAACGACCCGGAAACCAGACCGCTACCGGCGCTAGGATCCAGATCGGTTTAAGGCCGCCGGGACCCGTAGCAAGCCTAACATACATCCTATTGCCTGGTAAAATCTCATACATGATCAAACATAAACATAAAAACTTTAAAACATTTCATATACCAAGCTTGATTCGTATGCTACATAACTGTAAACATAAAAACCCCCATGCTAGAGCCCTCATCAAATGCTCTAGCTGGGTCAACATTACATACATCAAGCCTGATTCATAACTCAACAATAAAAATCATAACATACATCATGTACAAAAAGGAATTAACCAGACCTTAGGGTCAAGCATAATACTAAACCATAAAACCTTACTCTACTTTACATTTCATTACAATACATTGTATCAATTTATATTATATGTCCACACTAACATGCTAATCTATTACAAAGCCATAACCTTTACCCTTAACGTCTTCTTGGACTACCTCTGACCTGCAAGCCTAGGGATTAGGGGAAAGGGCTGAGCTAAAAAGCTCAGTGAGCAGAACAGGAAAATACAGTTTAATAAATCATATGCTATCATGGAATGCGTCACATCACAAACATTTCACATAACAGATGGACATAACCTCCAAAACTCCCTCTGTCTGTGCCCGGCCCTCGAAGGAGCTCCTCAGGACTTCTATTACATATCATGGTGCCCGGCCCTCGGTGGGGCTCCTCAGGACTTCTGTATCATAACATAGTGCCCAGCCCTCGAAGGGGCTCCTTAGGACTTCTGTAACAAATCATATCTAGGGCTATTGGGGTCGCCTTGGTCCATCCACATCAACAACAAATTATGCAATGCAATGCAACATCTTCGTGAAATCTAATGCAACAGCCTAATACATATACATGGTATTCATGATGCGTGAATATGCTTAAAACATTTGTGTTAGTTCTACTCACCTCTGGCAGACGCTGGACTGACGCTGCAACAGCTAACACTGCTGGCCTCCTCGGTCCCTCGAGTCCGATCCTACACAGGTGGACTCGAATGAGGTGCCAAACACACGCTAACAAGACTCTAAACAACTCCCCAAAAACCCCCTAAAACATCATAGAATAACCATAGAAATCATGCAAAGGAAGGCTGGACATGGCACTTTCGGCGGCAGGTTCGGCGGCCGAAAGTCCCTCCAGAGCCGAAACTCAGCCACTTTCGGCGGCACCTTCGGCGGCCGAAAGTCTCTTCCAGAGCCGAAACTTATGCATGTTTGGCGGCACCTTCGGCGGCCGAAACTCCCTTCCAAAGTTGAAAGTCCAACTTTTGGGGGCAGGGTTCGGCAGCCAAATCATGCTACCAAAGGCAGGTTCGGCGGCCGAAAGTCCCTTCGGCGGCCGAACCTGAGTTCTTCCAAAAAGGCAGAACTCAGCCTCCTCATGCACAAACAGCCTCCAAACCTTCCAAAACAACCCAAAACCTCACATGCTCTCTCCCAAGCATGCATACACACTCCCACATGCATAAACTAGCCTAAACCTCCAACACAACATCACATAAACATACATTAAGCATAAAACCCACATAAACCTTAACATGCACATCTACTCTATCCCATGCATCAAAACTTCTTAAAACTTCATTAAACATAAAGGAAAGCAAAGATCCATACTTACCTCTTGAAGATCGAGGGTTGGTGTGATCCTTAACTTGGAGATGGGAGAAATCTAGCTCCTTGGGTCTCCAAGCTCCAAAACTTAATCTTAGCTTCAAAAATCTTCAAAACCAAGTTAAAACTTGTTAAAACTTGAAAGATTTGAGGAAAATCATCAAAACCAACCAAAGGAGGACATGAACTCACCTTAGCTCGAGAATGGGGAGAAAAGTCACCCATTTTCCGGTCTGAGGGCCTTTTATAGGTGGCCAGTCAACCACCTTCGGCGGCCTAAGCTATCTCCACAGCTCCACCACCTTCGGCAGCCTAACGTGCCCCCTAAACTATCCCATGTTCGGCGGCCGAATCTGGGTTCTGCCTCCATGGTCTTTTCTTTTCAAAACTCAATTTCTTTTGCATTAAAACTATAAAATCATGTGAAAACATTTTAGAAAATACATTTTACCCTTCTAGAAGGCTCCGGCATCTTTGAATTCCAGATTCCGACGGAGATTCCACCGAAAAGTCGGGATTCCGATGCCAGGATCTAACCGGGTATTACAGAAGCCTTCAGAAAATTCAAAGCTCATGTTGAAAAACAAAGCGGAAAGTACATCAAGGCATTAAGGACTGATAAAGGTGGAGAATTTACATTCAGTGCCTTCAATCTTTTCTGTGAAGAACATGGCATACGTAGAGAACTAACAGCTCCATATACACCAGAGTAAAACGGAGTAGCCAAGAGGAAGAATCATACGGTTGTTGAGATGGCAAGAAGCATGCTACAAGGAAAAGAGCTTCCTAACTAATTTTGGGGAGAAGCCGTAGCCACTACTGTATATGTGTTGAATCTTTCACCAACAAGAGCCATACCTGATCAAACTCCATATGAAGTCTGGACTGGAAGGAAGCCTTGGGTAAGCCATTTAAGGGTCTTTAGATGCATTGCTTATGCTTTGATTGATTCCCATAATCGAAGCAAGCTTGATGAGAAATCTATTAAGTGCATGTTTGTTGGTTATTGTGCTAAATCTAAAGCATATAGATTGTATGATCCTGTTGGTGGCAAAGTTATTATTAGCAGGAATGTTGTATTCAATGAGGAGGGAAGATGGACTTGGCATAAGGATGAAAGGGGTAGCATTCAGTTTGAAGCTCCAATAGAGGAAGCACCTATGTCTGAAAGGGTAGCATTTAGTTTGAAGCTCCAATAGAGGAAGCACCTATGTCTGGAGATTTGCAATAAGAAGATCAGCAACAAACTTTTCCAAGTTTGCCATCTCAAGCATCACCTATGTCTCCATCTAGCAGTGAATCGTCACATACTAACAGTAGTTCTTCCTCACCATCACAAAGCTCATCTGATGAGGTGCCCCTACGAGGATTCAAATCCTTAAGGAAGCTTTATGAAACCACACAAGCATTATATGTCTTAGATCCAACAAACTTCGAAGAAGCTATAGAGAAGAAGGAGTGGAGTGAAGTTATGAAAGAAGAACTTGCTGCAATACAAAAGAATGAGACATGGGAGTTAGTGGATCTCCCTAAGGATAAGAAGGCCATTAGAGTCAAATGGATTTTTAGAACCAAGTACCATGCTGATGGGAGCATACAAAAGTACAAAGCACACCTCGTTGCAAAGGGATACTCACAACAACAAGGTATAGATTATGAAGACACCTTTTCACCAGTGGCTTGATTTGAAACAATAAGAACTCTCTTGGCCTTGGCAGCTCAATTAAAATTGCCTATTTATCAATTTGATGTAAAATCTATTTTCTTGAATGGTGATTTAGAAGAAGAGGTATATGTCTTACAACCTGAAGGTTTTGCTGTAGTTGGAAAAGAAAATCAAGTGTACAGGTTAAAGAAAGCATTTATGGTTTAAAGCATGCACCTCGCGCAAGGTATGGAAAGATTGATTCCTATTTTCTGCAAAATGGTTTTGAAAGGAGCAAGAATGAACCCACATTGTATGCAAAAAGGCAAGGTAAAGACTCTTTTTTTGTTTGTCTTTACATTGATGATATGATTTATATGGGATCATCATTTTCACTGGTTGATAATTTTCGAAAAAGCATGAAGAAGAATTTTGAGATGTTAGATTTGGGGTTGTTGCATTTTTTTCTTGGCATTGAAGTAAAGCAAGATGAAAAAGGAATTTTCATTTCTCAGAGGAAGTATGCGACTGATTTGCTTAAGAAGTTCTATATGTCTAATTGCAAAACTATAGCTACACCAATGAATTTGAATGAGAAATTGCATATTGATGACGGAACTGAATCAGCCGATGAAAGGTTGTTTAGAAGCTTGGTTGGTGGATTGATATATCTAACACATACAAGATCTGATATCACGTTCTCAATTGGAGTTGTCTCAAGATTCATGCATTTTCCTTCCAAACATCAGTTTGGGGCTGCAAAGAGGATTCTGCGTTATGTAGCTGGGACAATTAATCTTGGCATATGGTATAGTTGTGACTCAAATTTAAAAGGGAAAATTACTTTGTAGTCCCTGAGGTTTAACGTAATTAACACTTCTGTCCTTCTATTTTGGCGACCCAACACTTAAGTCCCTCACTTTCTTTTCTGTCCAACTTCGTAGTCCTTCCGTCCAAAATAGCTGTTTGGGACACATGAATTGACAAAATTAACCCTCTTCTTCTTCTTCTTCTTCTTCTTCTTCTTCTTCTTCTTCCTACTCTTTCTGCAGCAGCTTCTTCTTCTTCTTCTTCTTCTTCTTCTTTCTTCTTCTTCTTCTTCTTCTTCTTTCTTCTTCTTCTTCTTCTTCTTCTTCTTCTTCTTCTTCTTTTTCCTACCCTTTCTGCAACTTCTTCTTCTTCTTCTTCTTCTTTCTTCTTCTTCTTTCTCTTCTTCTTCTTCTTCTTCTTCTTTCTTCTTCTTCTTTCTTCTTCTTTCTTCTTCTTCTTCTTCTTCTTCTTCTTATTCTTCTGGAATTTCACATTGAAAGAAGGGTATTTTTGGAAAAAATTATCACATCTCACCTTTGACTCTTTGACCAAACGGTTTAAATGGACGGAAGGACTACGAATTTGGACGGAAGAGAAAGTGAGGGACTTAAGTGTTGGGTCGCCAAAATAGAGGGACAAAAGTGTTAATTACGTTAAACCTCATGGACTAAAAAGTAAATTTCCCAATTTAAAATTGCTTGGATTTACTTACTGTGCGGTTGTCGAAGCCAGTCAAAAATAACATTTTTAGTTATCAATAATTTTACAACTGTAGATAGTGGCAAAATGATCGAATCCATAGGGAATTGATACTTACTTATTTTCCTAATCAAGACCAAGTAAATAAATAGGCAATAAAAGTAAATTGGGGGGTTTTGAATATTGATGACTAAATTCGCAACAGAGTAAAGCAAATAACAAAATAAAGGAAATTCAATAATGAGAGAGGCCTAGTTGAAGAGTTGAATCCACTTTAGTTGTTGAGATTGATCATTGACACTTATATTCTTTTATTAGACTCAATAAATTAGTTATGGAGGTGGAAGATGCTTCTCACCTCCATATCCCTCCTTAAGCATAAATTAATTAGGGAACGTCCTCTAATTAATCACTAATCAACAAGTTGCCAAGGAACGTCCTTGGGCCTTTAGCATCTAACAACTGTTAATTGCATTAAAAGATAGAGAGACCTAATTCTAGCTACCCAAACGTATAGTGATATTGCTAGATCATGCAATTTCCTTAGTTTTTTACACCAAGAGTTACTTGTGTTTGAATAATTCAAGCAATTACGGACTTAAAACTATCCAAACTAACAAATTATTACTTTGCAATCAAGAATCAATGGGCCCTATTGATCTAAACAACAAAGCAATAATGGAATTAAGCATGAAATTGCATGAATATTGATAAATAAAAGATAAAAATAATATGTTCAGATCTCTCAATCCATAAACAACTAAAGTTTCACCTAATCCTTAACTAGAAATAAAGGTTTCAGCCACTTATGGCTGAAACAGACATAAAAGAAAAGAAAGAAAGCAAGAAAAAGGAAGAGGAAGGGTTGGCTGGTGCGGCTGGAGGCGCATGAGGCTGCTGGAGCTCTTTCCCCAAGATGAGAAACATCTTTGTTTGCTGGTTTGCTGTCTATTTATAATTAATTTGAGCAGCCCTAGTTTCCTTGTTTGAATTGGACTTCTTTTCCCAATTGGAGTTGAATTCTTGGAAGGCAATTGTATCTTGATGAGATTTAGCTTCCTAAATATGTGGGATTGAGTGCTGAGGTGTCTTGAGGATTTGCTGAACTGTCCTCACGTGTTTGGGACGGAAAAGTCTTCTTGAATGTTTGAAATTCGAATTTCTTGCAATCTGTTGTCTACTGGCGCAAGTACTGTTTGCCCGGGTTGTTTAGGCAAACAGCTCGGGCAAACAGTCTGTTTTCCCTACTGTCTGTGCACTGCTTCTATCCTGCTAGTCTGTTTGCCCAGTCTGTTTGGGCAAACAGTCTGGTCAAACAACAGATTATTCTTTTCCCATTTCAGCTTCAACTTGGTTTGGGCAAACGGACTTGGACAAACCAGTTTGTTCTCTTTTGTCATCTTTTAGGTATATTTAGGGCCAATTTTACCAAATTACCCTTTTACACCATTTTCTGCAAAATAATATCAAAACCACAAAATTAGGTAGAAAATATGTAAATTAACAAAAATAACAATATGAAAAATGGGTTTAAATTTGGTTTGATCATTTACTAACAATGATTGGGCAGGATGCATAGAGGATAGAAAGATTATTTCTGGGTATGTTTTCAGTATTGGCTCAGGAGCTGTGTCTTGGAGCTCTAAGAAACAAGCCACCACATCTCTATCATCTTCAGAAGCAGAGTATATGGTTGCTACTTCATCAGCATGCCAAGCAATTTGGTTAAGAAGGATCATGGAGGATCTCGGTCAAAAGCAAGATGGAGCAATTGATATTTTTTGTCCAAGCTACAATTGCAATGAGCAAGAATCCAGTATACCACGGAAGAATGAAGCACATTAACATTCGAGCTCATTTTATCCGGGATTAGATGGAAAATGGAACTATAAAATTAAGGTATTGCAGCACAAATGAGCAGGTGGTTGATATCTTGACAAAGGCACTTGACTGTGCGGTTGTCGAAACCGGTCAAAAATAACCTTTTTGGTTATCAACAATTTTATAACTGTAGATAGTGGCAAAAGGATCGAATCCACAGGGAATTGATACTTACCTATTTTTCTTATCAAGACCAAGTAAACAAACTGAAAGTAAATTAAAAAGTGGGGGTTTTGAGATTGATTGAATTAAACTAATACTGAAAGCAATAAAATAAAGCAAATAATTAAAGTAAAGAAATTCAAATATGAGAAAAGCTCTAGTTGAATAATTGGATCCACTTCAGTTGTTGGGATTGATCATTGATACTTAGGTTCCTTTGTTTGATTCAATAAATTAGTTATGGAGATGGAAGGCGCTTCTCACCACCATATCTCTCCTTAAGCATAAATTAATTAAGGAACGTCCTCTAACTAACCACTAATCAACAAGTTGCCAAGGAACGTCATTGGGCCTTAGGCATCTAACAACTGTCAATTGCATTAAGAAATAGAGAGACCTAATTCTAGCTATCCAAACGTATGGTGATATCGCTAGATCATGCAATTTTCTTAGTTTTTACACCAAGTGTTCTTATGTTTGAATAATCCAAACAATTACGGACTCAAAACTATCCAAACTAACAAATTATTACTTTGCAATCAAGAATCAACATAGATCTAAACAACAAATCAACAATGGAATTAAGCATAAAATTGCATAAATACTGAAAAATAAAAGATAAACAATGTGTGTTCAGATCTCCCAATCCATAAAACAACTAAAGTTTCACCTAATCTTCAACTAGAAGAAAGGGTTTCAGCCACTCATGGCTGAAACAAAACCAAAAATAAAAAGAAAGAGGAGAAGAGAAGAAGAACTGAAGGCTTGGAAGAGCTTGCAGGCGTGCGGCCGAATCTGAATTGAGAGAGAGGAAGAGAAGCTTGCACCGAATGAAGAAAAGAGGCATATATAGGGTGTGCGACACTTGAAGATAGGATGGAGTGTTGCCTTAAGTTTCCTTGTGAAATGGAGCCTTCTTTTGGATTTCATATTTTGAATTTTGATTGCTTGAGAGGCAAGTGCATCTTCTTGAGATTTGGCTTCCTGAATAGGCATAACTGAATGTTGAGATGTCTTCATATTTTAAATAAGGGAAGAAAGATTTGAAATTTGAATTTCAAATTAATCTGCTGACTGCGCTTTCCTTATTTATCTTTGCTACTGCACTTTCCTTATTTGGCACTTCCTTTATTTGGTGCTTTCCTTATTTGGCTTAACTTCAGCTGCAACTTGACTTGGGCAATAAGCTTATTCTCCTTTATCCTATTTTAGGCAGTTTTAAGAGCATTTTCTCCAAATTACCCTTTTACACCATTTTTTGTAAAATAAGATTAAAATCACAAAATTAGACAGAAAAAGTGTAAATCAATATTAATAACAACATAATAAAATGGTCTAAATTTGGACTGATCAAATACCCCCACACCTAGCCTTTTACTTGTCCTCAAACAAATAAACTTAGTCAAACAAGCTCTCTTTGCTACTTGATCCTTTATTTCCACTTAAGCTCTTACTCTAGATCTCTATTTTGAAGCATTGCAGTAAAGAGTGTATGCACTAAGGTTACTCTCCTTCTTTCCTTGTCTCCTTTTACCTGCCATGGCTAGTATTTGTTTTCCTCAAGAGAGAGATTATACATGCACATGTTCTCATTCAGTTAAGACTTTTTCTAGCTTTCGGAGTGACTTGCCCTTACTTGAAGCACATAATTCAGCCTTTTGCATTTTATTCTTGCTTGAAAAAGTCACCAACCTTTTGACGTGAAGGTATATATTTGTGATACCTACCCCCAATTACTCAATTGGTCACCTGTCCAAGTGGCTACTAGCTCTGTTCATAGTCTTTTGACCATTGGAACAGTTTTCAATTTGTGCATTTGAAGTCTTTGCCTTTGCTGAATTTCTTTTTCAATGAATTGGACAAATCAACACCAATTGCTAAAACAAGTCATATTTCATTATTCACACATCTTTCAATTTATTATTCTCTCTAATGAGTAATGTCATATATTTTTCACCATGGCAAGCTCAAAGATTCAATTCAAAAGGAAATTTCCAACAATGAATACAACTCACTGCAATTGATTCAACTCAAGTTTAAAGAGTCATCACATCAATGGGGTCATGGAAAGAAAGCTCATTCAACATAGCCTATGTGTTTGAGTAAAGCAAACCAAAACAAAAATAAAAAACTGTGGCTACAAGTGTGTGCAATAGAAGCAAAAATGAAAAAAAAAATTGTGGCAATTCAAACTAAAAATTAAAGCATAAATGGAAGACTTAAAAGTAAATTCAGAGATATGCACCCCCACACCTAATTCATGCATTGTCCTCAATGTATTGGAAATATTAAAGTTCAAAGAAAACTGAGTACTCCCCTGGTGTGGTTTGTATGGTGCGATCCACTAAGCAAGCTGAGAGATGAACAGATGTTCGTCTGGAAAGTCTTCCTTGATTGGACATGGTGCGAAACTAGTGGAAAGTCGGCTTAGGTGATCAGCCACTAGATTTTTCTTTCCTTTCTGGTCTTATATTTCCATATCAAACTCTTGTAATAGGAAAATCCACAGAATGAGTCTCGATTTTGCCTCCTTTTTCTTGATCAGGTATCGCAAGGCTGCATGGTTAGAATAGATGATGACTTTAGTCTCCAGGAGGTATGGTATGAATTTCTCTAAAGCAAATACAACAACCAAGAGCTCATTTTCTATTGTTGAATAGTTATTTTGAGCAGCGTCCAATGTGCGAGAGGCATAGTGAATCACGTGAGGTGAGTTCCCCACACGTTGTCCCAAGACTTCCCCCACAGCGTAGTTGCTTGCATCACACATGATTTCAAAGGGCAAGTTTCAATCAGGTGCCTGAATTATTGGGGCAGTCACAAGTAATTCCTTAATAAGATCAAATGTTGATGCAACCTGCATCAAAATCAAATGTTACATCTTGTTGGAGTAATCTGCATAATGGCTGTGTGATTTTGGAGAAATCTTTTATGAATCTTCTGTAGAATCTTGCATGGCCAAAGAAAGAGCAGATCTCTCTAACGTTTGTGGGATAAGGCAGATTTTTTATGGTATCCACCTTGGCTTTGTCCACTTCAATCCCTTTAGCTGAAACAACATTGTAACAACCCGAAATTCGGACCGCTACCAGCGCTAGGATCCAGATCGGCTTAAGGCAGCCGGGACCCGTAGCAAGCCTCCTATACCTGTCATATACCTGATAACATCCCATATATGATCATAGATTTTTATAAAAATTTAAAAACCTTCAATATTCCAAGCCTGACCTGTGCATGCACTAACATCATAAACATAAAACCCCAGACTAGAGCCTTCATCAAATGCTCTAGTGGGTTATCATAACATACATCAAGCTTGGACTATCATTTCTTATCATAAAAATATTTCATTAAAAGATCATGTATAAGGGAATTAACATTACTATTCGGGCCAAGCACAATACTAAACCATAAAACATTCTTTACATTACATTGCATAAAATAATTTTACAATACATGTCCACTCTAACTATTACATAGACATAACTTCAACCTGGAAGACTCCCTGGTCTAACCTGTACCTGCAAACCTGGGAGTTAAGGGAAAGGGGTGAACTACTAGAGCCCAGTGAGCATAATAGTATCATATTAAATTTAAAACATATGCTTTTATGAAATGCATCACATCACAAACAAATCACATCAAGGATGGACTTGTCACCAATAGCCCTCTACATAATCTAATCATGCCAGAGGCGTAGTGCAGGCCACATGTGGTCTTTCTCTTACACATAACATATCATACATATCCATTCGTGCCGGGAGCGTAGTGCAGGCCACATCCGGACTTTCTCTTACATTATGCCAGGGGCGTAGTGCAGGCCACATCTGGACTTCCACATCATATCATATCATATCTCATCATATCGAGGACTAATGGGTCATCCAACATCCATCCACATCAACATCATAATATGCAATGCAACATATTCGTGGATTCTATTGCAAACAACCTAGTAAATAACATGATATTCATGATGCATGAACATGCTCAAAACTGATTTAATTTGATACATAAAGATCCATTCTACTCACCTCAGGCTGACTCTGAAGCAGCTAGCTCACTGCTGGGGTCCTCGGTTCCTCGGGTCCGAACCTACACAGGTGGACTCAAAATGAGGGACCAAACATTCATCAATATGACTCTAAACATCTCCCCAAAAACCCTCTAAAATGCCATAAAACAATCATAGAAATCATGCAAAGAAAGGCTGAACAGGGCACTTTCGGCGGCGGGTTCGACGGCCGAAAGTCCCTCCAGAGCCGAAACTCAGTCACTTTCGGCGGCACCTTCGGCGGCCGAAAGTCCCTTCCAGATATGAAACTCATACACCTTCGGCGGCACCTTCGGCGGTCGAAACTCCCCTCCAGAGCCGAAAGTCCAACTTTCGGGGGCAGGGTTCGGCAGCCAAAAGCTTGCCTCCATAGACAGGTTCGGCGGCCGAAAGTGCCTTCGGCTGCCGAACCTGAGTTCTTCCAGAAGTGGCAGAACTCAGCCCTTAAGCACATTTTGCCTCCCAAACCTTCCAAACTCAAACACAACACTCCTAAACATGCATAAACACATTCATAAGCATATAGGGGTCTCAAACTATCCTATACCCCAACAAACATCAACATGGCAACTCATTAATCATGCATTTCATACTTAACCCATAAAAACCCTAACATTTTAACCACTAGTCTAAACATGCATTTCTACCCCATAAACCTTCATACAACTTGTTCAAATCATCGAAGGAGGCGAGGATCGACGCTTACCTCTTGAAGATCGAGAGAAAACGTGACCCAACTTGGAGATTTGGGGAAAATGGATTCCGGAGGTCTCCAAGCTTCCAAACTTTGATCTTTGCTCTAAAACTTCAAAACCAAGTTAAAACTTAATAAAAACTTGTAGGATTTGAAGGAAAACCTCAAAACCAACCATGGAAGGGCTAAATAGCCTAACGATGGCACTACTCTACCTATGGGTTTGAGGATGTTACATGAACTCACCTTTGCCCGAAAATGGAGGAGAAAGCTCGCCCATTTTCGGACATAGGGCCTTTTATAAGTGGCTGGCTAGACCACCTTCGGAAGCCAAAGGTGACTCCAAAACTCCACCAAGTTCGGCGGTCGAACATGAGGTTCGGCGGCCGAACCTGGATTTTCGTCCATGGTGTTTTTCTTTCAAAACTCAATTTCTTTCATACTTAAAACCTTGAAAACATGTAAAAACATTTTAAAAAAACATATTCTTACCCTTCTAGAGAGTTCCGACATCCGAGATTCCGCCGGACGGTAGGAATTCCGATGTCGGAGTCTAGCCGGGTATTACAAACATGGTCTAATATCAAACCTTGGTTAACCATAAAGTGGCATTTTTCATAGTTGAGTACAAGATTTGATTCAAGGCATCTTTGTAGGATCTTTTCCAGATTGGCAAGGCATTCTTCAAAGGAGTTACCATACACTGTGAAGTCATCTATGAAGACTTCAATGATTTTCTCCACATAATTTGAGAATATGCTCATCATGCAGCGCTGGAATGTAGCAGGAGCATTGCATAGTGCAAATGGCATTCTTCTAAATGCAAAGGTACCAAAAGGACAAGTGAAGGTGGTCTTCTCTTGGTCTTCTGAGACCACTGGAATCTGATAAAATCCTAAAAAACCATCTAAACAGTAATAGTGGGACTTACCTGCAAGCCTTTCTAGCATCTGATCAATGAAAGGCAAAGGGAAGTGATCTTTCCTTGTTGCTGCATTTAGCTTCCTATAGTCCATGCATACTCTCCACCCATTCTGAACTCTAGTTGGAACAAGTTCTCCTTTAACGTTTGGTACAATGGTGATTCCAGTTTTCTTTAGGACTACATGCACAGGACTTACCCATTTGATATTAGAGATTGGGTAGATGATTCTTGCGTCCAGAAGCTTGACTATCTCCTTTTTCACCACTTCCATCATAGGAGGATTCAGTCTTCTTTGAGCATCTCTGACAGGCTTGCATTCCTCCTCCATGTGTATTCTATGCATGCATGTGGTGGGGGAGATGCCTTTTATATCATCTATGGTCCATCCTATGGCTCCCTTGTGTTTCTTCAGTACTTTTAGGAGGCTTTCTTCTTCATGTTGGCTTAATTGATTTGACACTATCACTGGAAGTGTCTTCTCAGCTCTCAAGTACACATATTTCAAGTGGCCAGGAAGAGGCTTCAAATCTGGTTCTGAAATTTTATGGCCTGTACTCTGCGGTCTGGGCCTTTGTATTTAGAAGATGTAAATTGTGTACAAGGAGATGAATTATCTTAATGAAATAATAGCTTATGACATCAAGAACTCAATATGTGTTATGAAACTAGAAATGGGCAATCAAGATAACATTCGCATCATTGATGCCAATTCCCTTTTATCTCTTTTTGCTGCAAATGATCAAACAAATCCACCATTAGCTCTTCAATTATGCCAAGTCCAATCATAGAATTAATTAAACCAAAGATAATAGTGACAACTTCAATTGAAGATGTCAAGAGATGATATTTGTTGTCTCTTCTATGCTTAGTTGCAAGCCTAAATCCAATGTAAATTGTTAGAAGTGGAAATAGGAAAGCGTAGTTTGAATTGTGCATTGCACTGTCCTTAAGGATTATTTGATAACTTTCCAAAATTAAATAAATTCTTTTGAAAGAATTCAGGATCAGAATAATAATATATTTAATATAACCTAGCAGAACACAGAAAGGTAGAGAGAGCGGGAGAGCAAAGAAAAGGCAATTGTGCCTTTGAATTGTAAATCCGAAGTCTATTTGTAGTTGAAAAAAAAAGAGGCGTTAGAGCTGTTTAGAAAAATCAGCAGAGATGTTCGAGTAGTTTAGAAAAATCAGCAGAGTCAAAAAATAGTAAATCATTAATAAAAATCTCACAACAACTATAAACGATTTTGACTGAGTAAAAGTAGTAAATCATTAATAAAAATCTCACAACAACTATAAACGATTTTGACTGAGTAAAAGTAGCCATTTGCAGATAAGGTTTAAAAAATTAAATACATGAAAAATAAAATTTCGCAGTTCTATTTATTCGCCAGGGCAGGGAGGCAAATCGATGATTTTGAACTGAAATTGATTTTTCGGTCTAAGCCAGTGCGCATGAACCTTACTCCTCTTACTTGCTCTTTACAAGCCCAATAACAAAAAACCATTTATAAATAAAAGGAAGTGTTTGTATTTTTTCTATGTGGGACAAAAAGCTTTTGAGATATCACTTTTATAAAAATTTTCCACATATTTTAAAAGATTTTTCTTTGTTGAATTTAAGTTTTGAGTGAATATACTTCGAATCTGGTGTCTTCTAGACTATAAACCAGTCCTAGACTGATAAGATATAACATATAAAGTAATTGGTGAAGTTCTTATTTCTATGAGCCAAGTACTCTTTTTATAGGCTAAAGTCTCATCAATCACATTATACTCCATAATTCTTGTTGTTTTACGCTAAATAGACCGTACACGCATCTGGTAGTTTATAAGTACTCCAGAGATTATGCTACAATCTCATAGGAGCGGCCCCACTCTACACTTATATAGGTGGTATCATCAAGTGTATACTGCAATTTATACACCACCCATAAGGGATATGAATATCATTAAGAGCTTTCAGCTCATCCTCTCATTAATGTAGTCTAACACTTCTCACACAATGGGAAGGGACAACGATAAATAGTGCTAGCAGAACTAACAAGTGACTTGTTATTACCTATATGAACATTTTTCATGAGATCTCCGATTATAAAGGTTGGGTTTCTATCACTGTTAATTTCAACTTGGCTCAAGTCTCATTCCCCTTGATGTTTCATTTATTAGTTTTCTTTCTAAAGGTTTAGTCAGAGGATTGGTCAAATTTACTTCTAACTTCACATAATCAATGAATGTAATACCCGGCTAGACTCCGGTATCGGAATCCCTACCGTCCGGTGGGACCACGGATGTCGGAAACCTCTAGAAGGGTAAAACTATGATTTTATGAAATGTTTTCATGTATTTCATGTTTTTAAGTAAGAAATTAAATGAGTTTTTGCATGAAAAATCTTTGGAGGAAAATCCAGGTTCGGCCGCCGAACTTTGAGGTTCGGCCGCCGAACATGCATGCTTTCGGAGGGACTTTAGGCGCCCGAAAATTTTGAGTGAGGGAAATGCAGGTTCGGCCGCCGAACTCCAAGTTCGGCCGCCGAACCTTGCATGCATGCGGAGGCACTTTCGGCCCCCGAACGTGGCCTGGCCAGCCACCTATAAAAAGGGGCACTTAGCCGAAATGGGAGAGTTTTCTCCCATTTTCAGCCACAGCAAGCTTTCGACCTCCCTCTCCCAAATCTTGTGTTTTTCCTTCAATCCCCACTATTTTCTTTGAGTTTTAAGGTTCCACAAAAGTTTTTGAGTGTTTTTAAGCAAGTTTGGAGCTTGGAAGTCTTGGAGCTAAATCCCTCCATTTTCCGAGCTAGGGTCGTTCTTCCTCTCGATCTTCAAGAGGTAAGCTTCGATCTATGCTTCTTTTATGTTTTATGAAAGTTTTATGCAAGTTGATGGGGTAGAATGCATGTTTAGGCTTGTTGTTAGGTTTATGGATTTATGTTGTGATTTGAACAATGTATGTTGGAAATGTGTTGTTTGAAGTGTTGTAGTTGGGGTATATTATAGTTTGAGACCCCTAGGTGTGATGTATGATGTGTATGCATGTGTAGAAACAAGTTTATGCATGTTTTGAGGCGTTTTGGAGGCTGTGGACACAAGGGAGCCAAGTTTCTGCCCTTCGGCAGAAACTCAGGTTCGGCCGCCGAAGTGACTTTCGGCCGCCGAACCCCCTTGTGGAGGCAGTTTCTGCTGTCGAAGCCTGCCCCCGAAACTCAAGTTTTGTCTCTGTCTGGGAGGTTCGGCCGCCGAAAGTGCCGCCGAACCTGCATGACTTTCGGCTGCAGAGGGACTTTCGGCCGCCGAACCTGCCGCCGAAAGTGCCCTGTTCAGCCATTTCTTACATGTTTTCATGTGATGTTTTCAGGATGTTTTAGGGGGTTTTGGGGGAGTATTTTAGAGTCATATTCATGTATGTTTGGTCCCTCATTTGAGTCCACCTGTGTAGGTTCGGACCCGAGGAACCGAGACCCCCAGCAGTGAGCCAGCTGCTTCAGAGTCTCTTCAGAGCTAGCCAGAGGTGAGTGGAATAAACTTTAAGTTTTAAAGCAAAATAATGAAATGTTTTAGCATGATTCACGCATCATGAATGCCATGAGATATATTAGGTTGTTTGCATTAGAATTCACGAATATGTTGCATTGCATACCTTGTTGTTGATGTGGATGAATGTTGAATGATCCATTAGCCCTTGTATGTCATGATAGCCTATGTGAGTCCAGGTGTGCCTGCTACGGCTCTACGCCCCTGGCACTATGACTGATTATGGAAGTCCGGGTGTGCCTGCTACGGCTCTACGCCCCCGGCATGTATAAGTAAGAAAGATAGGGGCTAAATGGTGACAAGTTCATCCTTGTTGTGAAATGTTTGTGTTATGGCGCATACATGAAAGCATGATTTAAATTTATGTTTTATTATTCTGCTCACTGGGCTCTAGTAGCTCACCCCACTCCCTTTATCCCCAGAGTTGCAGGTACAGGATAGATCAGGAAGTCGGCTAGAGTGAAGTCAGTCATGTATGTTGTAATAGATAGTAGTGGACATGACTATGATGTAATGAGTAATTATGACCATGTAATGTAATGAATGATTTGATGATGTATTGAGGATTATAGTAGTGCTTGACCTAGAGGTGTGTGAATCCCCATTATGTACAGAGTGTTTAATGAGTAATGATGTTAATGACCATGATTATCCAAGCTGATATGTATGATGATGATACCCCATTGGAGTATTTGATGAGGACTCCAGTGTGGGGTTTATGTATGATTTTGTGCATGCACAGGTTTTGCTTGGATAAGAGAAAAGAAAAATTTTTACAGATTATGTATATGTTGTTATGTATGGGATTCCACAGGTTTACAGGAGGTATGTAGGCTTGCTACGGGTCCCGGCGGCCTTAAGCCGATCTGGATCCTAGCGCCGGTAACGGGTCGGATTTTCGGGTCGTTACAGAGTGGTATCAGAGCCCTAGGTTCATATGGTCGGACCTAGAGTGTCGGGCTCATAGATGTTCTAAAAGGTCAAGCACACTAGGAAAATCATGTCCACTAGGATAGGATGTAGAGTCCTGTCTATATGATGATATGATATGCCATGATGATATGCATGTGCATAAATGCTATGATGTGATGCTATGTATGTGATGAGGGTTCATGTGTTTTCACATGAACCATATGATGCTAATGATTGCTTGTGCTATGTGCTGTTTTTCAGAAGATAGAATGAGAGGAACTCGTCGATCTGCACGATTGACTGGAGTGCCACCTCAGGACGAGGGCACTGATGCCCGTCCTCCAGCATTTCCTAGGGCAATGTCCAGTAGGTCCAACAGAGACAGAGTAGCTAGAGACCCTAGAAGGTCTTTGGATCTGGGTAGAAGCAGATCAGTAAGGGGAACAGTGCAGGGAGGAATGTCTGAGGATATGGAAGTAGACCAGAGGAGGGATGGCAGTCTCGGTGTGAGCATGCCGGAAGAGGGCATGGGAGAATCAGAAGGAGGCACTCAGGCCTCGAGTTATGTCCAGCCACATCACTACTCACCCTATTCACACCATCCAGGGTATTCGATGGGGGGTACATCGGATAACCCCAGTTTTAGCCCTTATCCTCCACATATGCCATACCCACCTTACTACCCACCATACTCTCAGTACCCCATGTACCCACCTCCACCTCCCTATACCAGTACAGCAAACCCTACCCCAGGGGATGTTGCACCTCCACCACCACCAGTACCTACTGTCCCGGAAACACAAGTACCCAAACCTACCTCATCTGGAGGGAGCAAGGTCAAGATGACCGATTACATGAAGTTGGGTGCTCCTCAGTACAGAGCAGGCGATGACCCATTTGAGTATCTGAACAGGGTCAAGACTATTACAGATGAGATAGGGGCTGATGACAGTAGAGCCATTCAGATGGCTGGGTTCACACTGGAGTGCAAGAAGGCACGTGGTTGGTTTAAGAACTATGTGAACCCGAGAGCGGACAGTATGTCCTGGGAGGAGTTCGCAAATGAGTTTGCAGGATGGGCTTTCCCTGAGAGCTCTAGAGAGCAGAAGATTATAGAATTCGAGCAGTTGAGGCAGACTGATCAGATGAGTGTGGAGGAGTACACAGACAGGTTCCTGGAGTTGTTGCCATATGCTGGACAGAATTTGGACTCAGATCAAAAGAAGTCAAGTAGATATATTATGAGGCTACACTCCAGGTATTCCTCTTTGATACAGTCAGCAGAGAGGGAGAGTTTCTGTAATACCCGGCTAGACTCCGGTATCGGAATCCCTACCGTCCGGTGGGACCTCGGATGTCGGAAACCTCTAGAAGGGTAAAACCATGATTTTATGAAATGTTTTCATGTATTTCATGTTTTTAAGTAAGAATTAAATGAGTTTTTGCATGAAAAATCTTTGGAGGAAAACCCAGGTTCGGCCGCCGAACTTTGAGGTTCGGCCGCCGAACATGCATGCTTTCGGAGGGACTTTAGGCGCCCGAAAGTTTTGAGTGAGGGAAATGCAGGTTCGGCCGCCGAACTCCAAGTTCGGCCGCCGAACCTTGCATGCATGCGGAGGCACCTTCGGCCCCCGAACGTGGCCTGGCCAGCCACTATAAAAGGGACCCTTAGCCGAAATGGGCGAGGTTTTCTCCCATTTTCGGCCACAACAAGCTTCCGATCTCCCTCTCCTCAAATCTTGTGTTCTTTCACTAGATCTCCTCCATCTTTCTTGAGTTTTAAACCCACATTGCAAGTTTTAAGCTTAAAGGCAAGTTTTGGAGCTTTGGAAACTCAGGAGCTCTCGTGCTTGGATCTCCGAGTTGAGTCGTCTCTTCCTCGATCTTCAAGAGGTAAGAGCCGATCTTAAGCTCAATGTATGTTTTAAATGAGTTTCATGAAGTTTTAAGGGGTAGAGAAGCATGTTAGAGTTAGTTGAGCATATGTTAGGTTTATGTGATTTTTGAACAATGTGGCTTGCTTGATGTGTGTTTGAAGTGTTGTAGTTGGGGCATATGTTTGTATGAGGCCCCTAGGAACTGGTATGATGTGTATGCATGAGTAGAATCAAGTTTATGCAGGTTTTGAGGCGTTTTGGAGGCTGTGGACACAAGGGACCCAAGTTTCTGCCCTTCGGCAGAAACTCAGGTTCGGCCGCCGAAGTGACTTTCGGCCGCCGAACCCCCTTGTGGAGGCAGTTTCGGCTGCCGAAGCCTGCCCCCGAAACTCAAGGTTCGTCTCTGTCTGGGAGGTTCGGCCGCCGAAAGTGCCGCCGAACCTGCATGACTTTCGGCTGCAGAGGGACTTTCGGCCGCCGAACCTGCCGCCGAAAGTGCCCTGTTCAGCCATTTCTTGCATGTTTTCATGTGATGTTTTCAGGATGTTTTAGGGGGTTTTTAGGGAGCTTTTCAGAGTCACGTTCATGTATGTTTGGTGCCTCATTTGAGTCCACCTGTGTAGGTTCGGACCCGAGGAACCGAGACCCCCGGTTGTGAGATAGTTGTTCAGAGTTCGTTGTCAAGCTTCAGTTACCAGGTGAGTGGAACAACCCCTTAAGTTTTAAAGTAAATGAATAAATGAATGAATCATAAAGCATTGCCCATGCATCATTATGCCATGCAATATTAGGTTGTTTGCATTAGAATTCACGAAGATGTTGCATTGCATACTTTGTTGTTGATGTGGATGAATGTTGAATGATCCATTAGCCCTTGTATGTCATGATAGCCTATGTGAGTCCAGGTGTGCCTGCTACGGCTCTACGCCCCTGGCACTATGACTGATTATGGAAGTCCGGGTGTGCCTGCTACGACTCTACGCCCCCGGCATGTATAAGTAAGAAAGATTGGGGCTAAATGGTGACAAGTTCATCCTTGTTGTGAAATGTTTGTGTTATGGCGCATACATGAAAGCATGAATAAGAAAAAGAATGAAATTAAAAGTTATTTGATAATAAAAAATAATAAAATGAATAATAATATACCTAAAAATGGAGGAATTAAAACAAATGTTTTTAGTTTCTGCTCACTGGGCTTTTAGCTCACCCCACTCCCATTATCCCCAGAGTTGCAGGTACAGGAGAGATCAAGAAGTCGGCTAGAGTGAAGTCAAGTCTTATGTATGTAATAGCTAGAGTATGTGGACATGATATATGATAAGAATGTAATGTAAAGTTTGAACAGTTATGTTTATGTAACTATGTTATTGAGGATAGATTTGTGCTTGACCATAGTATATATTAATCCCTTGGTATGTACATGATCTTATTATACGATGTGTATGTGAACCAACTCAACACAGATTTTACATTGCCATTGAGGCTTTGATGAAATCCCACAGAGGGATTAATGTTTATGTATATGATGAATACAGTGCATGCACAGGTTGAGATTGGTGTATGAAGAAAAAGAAAAGTTTTAATTCTTATGTATGTTTGTTGATCATGTATGGGATTAAACAGGTATACAGGATGTATGTAGGCTTGCTACGGGTCCCGGCGGCCTTAAGCCGATCTGGATCCTAGTGCCGGTAACGGGTCGGATTTCCGGGTCGTTACAGTTTCCATGCCATAGTGGATATGGCTAGGAGAATGGAGGCTAGTGCTATCGTTGAGGGGAAGGTAAAACAGTCAGTGGCACAGTCTTCTGGTTCCAAGACCCCAGGTGGGGAAAGGTTAGACTCTTCTTCTCTGAGTGCAGCAGTTGCAGGCAGTAAGAAGTGGGACAGAGGCCACAGAAAATCTAAGAAGAATAAGTTCTGGAACAAGATCAAGTCAGGTCTGGGTTTAGGCAGTGGCTCAAGCTCTGGCGCAGAGGTTACAGCATGTATGAGATGTGGGAGACCACACAAGGGAGTATGTCTGGCAGGGACAAACACATGTTTCAGATGCGAACAAGCGGGTCATTTGGCTCGAGATTGTCCTAGAGCAGCCTTTGCAGCACCGTCTCAGCAGACAGCCTCCGGCAGTGTGGTACAGCCAGTAGCTCCAGCCGCAACACAGGCCAGTGGCAGAGGCAGAGGGAGAGGGTCAGCCTCTTCATCAGCAGGATACAGAGGCAAAGGTCCATCAGCTCCGGCACGGATCTTCACTATGACTCAGCAGGAGGCCAACACATCCAACACCGTGGTGGCAGGTAATCTCATCATTGGTTGTTCTGATGTGTATGCCTTAATGGACCCGGGTGCATCTCATTCTTTTATTGCTCCGAGAGTCGTGGAGAGGGTAGGATTGATGGTCTCTAGGTTAGAGTGTCCCCTATGGGTCAATGGACCCAAGTGTGACCCGTCAGTGGCAGAGGCAGTCTGCCAATGTAGTCCAGTTTTCATAGAGGGAAGATGCCTTTCCGCCGACCTTGTGGTTCTAGATTTGACAGATTTTGACGTTATTCTAGGGATGGATTGGTTATCGACCCATGGTGCTACCTTGGACTGTAGAGACAAGGTAGTCAGATTCAGAGATCAGGATGGGTCAGAGGTCGTCTTCAGAGGAGACAAGAGGGGTACACCTAGAGGTCTGATCTCAGCTCTTCAGGCTCGTAGGTTGCTTAGGAGGGGATGTCAGGGGTTTCTAGCTCATGTGAGAGAGTTAGATAGTCATGTCAGAGAGCCCGCCTCAGTGCCTGTGGTGAGTGAGTTCTTAGATGTTTTCCCAGACGAGCTGCCAGGGTTACCACCTGCTAGGGAGATAGAGTTCGAGATTGAGTTAATGCCTGGTACCAGACCGATCTCTATCCCTCCCTACAGGATGGCACCAGCTGAATTGAAAGAACTGAAGGAACAGTTGCAAGAGCTGGTAGATAAGGGTTTCATCCGACCGAGTACTTCACCTTGGGGTGCTCCGGTTTTGTTTGTGAGGAAGAAGGATGGATCCCTCAGACTTTGTATCGACTACAGACAGTTGAACAAGGTCACTACCAAGAACAAGTACCCTTTGCCGAGGATCGACGATCTATTCGACCAGCTAGCAGGAGCAAGTTGTTTCTCCAAAATAGATCTGAGATCAGGGTACCATCAGTTGAGGATAAGGAATGAAGATGTACCGAAGACAGCTTTCAGGACCAGGTATGGGCACTATGAGTTCCTTGTGATGCCGTTTGGGTTGACCAACGCCCCTGCAGCATTCATGGACCTCATGAACAGAGTATTCAGTCAGTATCTGGATCACTTCGTTATTGTCTTCATAGATGATATCTTAGTGTACTCCAGAAATGCAGAGGAGCATGCCCATCACCTGAGGACAGTTTTGCAGACCTTGAGAGAGCATGGCTTGTATGCCAAGTTCTCCAAGTGTGAGTTTTGGCTTAGGAGCATTTCATTCTTGGGGCACATTGTGTCAGAACAGGGTATTGAAGTAGACCCCAAGAAGGTAGAGGCTGTAGCTAACTGGCCTAGACCCACCACAGTGACCGAGATCAAGAGTTTTCTGGGTTTAGCAGGTTACTACAGGAGGTTCGTTCAGGACTTCTCAAAGATTGCTGCTCCTATGACCAAATTGACAAAGAAGAATCAGAAGTTCATATGGACCGATCAGTGTGAGGAAAGCTTTGAGGAGCTTAAGAGGAGGTTGACTTCAGCACCGGTGTTAGCTCTGCCAAAAAGTGATGATGACTTCTCAGTATATTGTGATGCGTCCCGTGTGGGACTGGGTTGTGTGCTAATGCAGAATGAGAGGGTGATCGCTTATGCTTCTAGGCAGCTGAAGAAGCATGAGCTGAATTACCCCACACATGACCTAGAGATGGCAGCAGTGATCTTTGCACTCAAGATGTGGAGGCATTACCTTTATGGGTAAAGTGTGAGATCTTCACAGATCATAAGAGCCTGCAATACATCCTGAGTCAGAGAGAACTGAACATGAGGCAGAGGAGATGGGTAGAGCTGTTGAGTGACTATGATTGCAAGATTCAGTACCATCCGGGTAAGGCGAATGTTGTGGCAGACGCCCTAAGCCGGAAATCACTCGGCAGTCTATCCCACATTTCAGCAGAGAGGAGGCCGGTGGTGAAGGAGTTCCACAGACTTATGAGTGAGGGATTACAGTTGGAGTTGTCTGGCACAGGTGCCTTAGTGGCTCAGATGAGAGTGACACCCGTGTTTCTGGAGCAGGTAGCTCAGAAACAGCATGAGGACCCAGAGTTGGTCAGGATAGCCAGAACGGTTCAGTCAGGCCAGAGTAATGAGTTCAAGTTTGATGATAAGGGGATCCTCCGCTACGGGAACAGATTATGTGTGCCAGATGACATTGGTCTGAAGGGAGATATTATGGGGGAAGCCCATAATACCAGGTATAGTGTTCACCCTGGAGCCACCAAGATGTATCAGGATCTGAAGAGAGTGTATTGGTGGCCAGCTATGAAGAAGGACGTGGCACTGTTCGTGTCAGCCTGCGATGTATGTCAGAGGGTGAAACTAGAGCATCAGAAGTCGGCTGGAATGCTTAACCCGCTACCTATTCCAGAATGGAAATGGGAGAACATAGCTATGGACTTCGTAGTGGGGTTACCGGCGACGTCCAACAGATTAGACTCCATATGGGTGATTGTGGACAGACTCACCAAATCTGCTCACTTCATCCCTGTCAGGAGTGGCTACTCTGTGGATAAGTTGGCGCAGGTGTATGTAGATGAGATTGTCAGACTGCATGGGGTCCCGGTATCTATAGTGTCAGATAGAGGGCCCCAGTTCACCTCCAGGTTTTGGCGGAGTCTGCAGAACGCTATGGGTACCAGATTAGACTTCAGTACTGCCTTCCACCCACAGACAGACGGACAGTCAGAGAGGACCATCCAGACAATAGAGGATATGTTCAGAATGTGTGTGCTAGATTTTGGCGGTTCTTGGAGGCAGCATCTACCTTTGGTGGAGTTTGCCTACAATAACAGCTATCATGCTAGCATAGGGATGGCTCCATATGAAGCTTTGTATGGGAGGAAGTGCAGATCACCTATCTGCTGGGAGGAAGTAGGAGAGAGGACTCTTGCGGGTCCGGAGTTAGTAGAGCTTACCAGCAGGGTGGTACCCATAATCAGAGAGAGGATCAAGACTGCTGCTAGTCGGCAGAAGAGTTATGCAGATATCCGCAGAAGACAGCTAGAGTTTCAGGAGGGGGATTTGGTTTTGCTCAAGGTGTCTCCTATGAAAGGAGTGGTTCGGTTTGGGAAGAAGGGTAAGTTAGCTCCACGGTACATCGGTCCTTTCGAGGTGCTTCAGAGGGTCGGTAATGTGTCGTACAAGCTAGACTTGCCTGCTTCGATGGAGAGAATCCATCCGGTTTTCCATGTTTCTCTGTTACGGAAGTACGTGTCAGATCCGAGCAAGGTTCTTAGTGAGCCTGATGTAGAGATCCAAGAGGATCTCACCTATGTAGAGCAGCCAGTGCGGATTCTTGACACTCAGATCAGAAAGTTAAGAAACAAGGAAATCCCAATGGTGAAAGTCCTTTGGAACCACCACAACATAGAAGAATGCACTTGGGAGACACGGGAGTCTATGCTCCAGCAATACCCCCATCTGTTTTGAGGTGAGTGTTAGTTGTTCTATGTGTTGCATGTATGATATATTGTATGCTATGTTGTATGTTATGATTGATGCCATGCTTTGTATGTTAGTTGAGGAACATTCGGGGACGAATGTTCTTAAGGGGGGGAGAATGTAATACCCGGCTAGACTCCGGTATCGGAATCCCTACCGTCCGGTGGGACCACGGATGTCGGAAACCTCTAGAAGGGTAAAACTATGATTTTATGAAATGTTTTCATGTATTTCATGTTTTTAAGTAAGAAATTAAATGAGTTTTTGCATGAAAAATCTTTGGAGGAAAACCCAGGTTCGGCCGCCGAACTTTGAGGTTCGGCCGCCGAACATGCATGCTTTCGGAGGGACTTTAGGCGCCCGAAAATTTTGAGTGAGGGAAATGCAGGTTCGGCCGCCGAACTCCAAGTTCGGCCGCCGAACCTTGCATGCATGCGGAGGCACTTTCGGCCCCCGAACGTGGCCTGGCCAGCCACCTATAAAAAGGGGCACTTAGCCGAAATGGGAGAGTTTTCTCCCATTTTCAGCCACAGCAAGCTTCCGACCTCCCTCTCCCAAATCTTGTGTTTTTCCTTCAATCCCCACCATTTTCTTTGAGTTTTAAGGTTCCACAAAAGTTTTTGAGTGTTTTTAAGCAAGTTTGCAGCTTGGAAGTCTTGGAGCTAAATCCCTCCATTTTCCGAGCTAGGGTCGTTCTTCCTCTCGATCTTCAAGAGGTAAGCTTCGATCTATGCTTCTTTTATGTTTTATGAAAGTTTTATGCAAGTTGATGGGGTAGAATGCATGTTTAGGCTTGTTGTTAGGTTTATGGGTTTATGTTGTGATTTGAACAATGTATGTTGGAAATGTGTTGTTTGAAGTGTTGTAGTTGGGGTATATTATAGTTTGAGACCCCTAGGTGTGATGTATGATGTGTATGCATGTGTAGAAACAAGTTTATGCATGTTTTGAGGCGTTTTGGAGGCTGTGGACACAAGGGAGCCAAGTTTCTGCCCTTCGGCAGAAACTCAGGTTCGGCCGCCGAAGTGACTTTCGGCCGCCGAACCCCCTTGTGGAGGCAGTTTCGGCTGCCGAAGCCTGCCCCCGAAACTCAAGTTTCGTCTCTGTCTGGGAGGTTCGGCCGCCGAAAGTGCCGCCGAACCTGCATGACTTTCGGCTGCAGAGGGACTTTCGGCCGCCGAACCTGCCGCCGAAAGTGCCCTGTTCAGCCATTTCTTACATGTTTTCATGTGATGTTTTCAGGATGTTTTAGGGGGTTTTTGGGGAGTATTTTAGAGTCATATTCATGTATGTTTGGTCCCTCATTTGAGTCCACCTGTGTAGGTTCGGACCCGAGGAACCGAGACCCCCAGCAGTGAGCCAGCTGCTTCAGAGTCTCTTCAGAGCTAGCCAGAGGTGAGTGGAATAAACTTTAAGTTTTAAAGCAAAATAATGAAATGTTTTAGCATGATTCACGCATCATGAATGCCATGAGATATATTAGGTTGTTTGCATTAGAATTCACGAATATGTTGCATTGCATACCTTGTTGTTGATGTGGATGAATGTTGAATGATCCATTAGCCCTTGTATGTCATGATAGCCTATGTGAGTCCAGGTGTGCCTGCTACGGCTCTACGCCCCTGGCACTATGACTGATTATGGAAGTCCGGGTGTGCCTGCTACGGCTCTACACCCCCGGCATGTATAAGTAAGAAAGATAAGGGCTAAATGGTGACAAGTTCATCCTTGTTGTGAAATGTTTGTGTTATGGCGCATACATGAAAGCATGATTTAAATTTATGTTTTATTATTCTGCTCACTGGGCTCTAGTAGCTTACCCCACTCCCTTTATCCCCAGAGTTGCAGGTACATGATAGATCAGGAAGTCGGCTAGAGTGAAGTCAGTCATGTATGTTGTAATAGATAGTAGTGGACATGACTATGATGTAATGAGTAATTATGACCATGTAATGTAATGAATGATTTGATGATGTATTGAGGATTATAGTAGTGCTTGACCTAGAGTTGTGTGAATCCCCATTATGTACAGAGTGTTTAATGAGTAATGATGTTAATGACCATGATTATCCAAGCTGATATGTATGATGATGATACCCCATTGGAGTATTTGATGAGGACTCCAGTGTGGGGTTTATGTATGATTTTGTGCATGCACAGGTTTTGCTTGGATAAGAGAAAAGAAAAATTTTTACAGATTATGTATATGTTGTTATGTATGGGATTCCACAGGTTTACAGGAGATATGTAGGCTTGCTACGGGTCCCGGCGGCCTTAAGCCGATCTGGATCCTAGCGCCGGTAACGGGTCGGATTTCCGGGTCGTTACAGAAATAGTTTCATCTTTCAACAGTTGCTTAATAATATTGTCTTGGACGAATATGTCTATTCTTATCGTTGAAAGTTTAATTCATTGCAATGGCTATTACCGCTTGGCTATCATAATGCATTGATACAGATGGTGTTGATTTTATTCCTAATAGAATATTTACTAAGAAATTTCTTAGCCACTCAGCTTCAGTTCCAGCAAATTTCAGAGCAATAAACTTTGTCTCTATAGTGGATTTAGCAATGATAGTTTATTTGGTTGATTTCTATATAATTACATCACCTCCTAAAGTGAATATATATCCACTAGTAGATTTTATCTCATCTGAATCTGAAATCCAATTAACATTACTGTACCCTTCTAATACAGCGAGAAATCCACTATATAAGATACCATAGTTCATGGTACCTCTCAAATATTTTATTAGTCTAACTAATGCAGTCCAATGATCATTATTGGGATTATGTGTATACCTACTCAATCTACATACAATATAAGTTATATCAAGTCGTAAAAAAATTATTAAATATAACGAACTCGTAATGATCTGTGCATATTCAGATTAGTAACAAAGTGACCTCTATTTTTTCTTTAATTGAGAGTTAGGATCATAAGAAGTACTCACTGGTTTGACATTGAAATGTGCAAACTTTCTTAGAAGTTTATCAACGTAATGCTCTTGTGATAGCATTATACTATCATTCTTTCTTATGATTGTAACAGCTAAAATCACTTTTGTTTCACCCATATCTTTTATATCAAATTTAGAGGTAATGAATGTTTTTGTTTTACAAACTATATCATAACTGGTATAAAAAATAAGCATATCATCTACATATAAATAAATAATCACAAATTCACCATTTATTCGTTTTGTATATACACACTTATCAACTTCAATAGAGGAAAAATCATCATTTAATAAAACTTTGTCAAATTTCTCATGCCACTATTTGGGTGCGTGTTTTAAACCATATAAGGATTTGAGAAGTTTACAAACTTTATTTTCTTGACAAAAAATAACACAACCATCAGATTATACCATATAAATTTCTTTTTTCAAGTATCTATTTTAAAAAATTTATTTTAATATCCATTTGATGAATAATAAATTTATGTATAGAGGTTAAAGCAATTAATACTCTAATAAAAGAAATTCTAACTACAGGGACAAAGGTGTTAAAATAATCTATATCTTATTTTTTAGAAAAACTTTTTACCTCTAATTTTACTTTTTTAATTTTACTTTATACTTTTCAATTGATCCATCTGGGTTATATTTTCTTTTAAAAATCTATTTACAGCCAATAAATTTAGCTCCTGGAGGCAAGCTTACTAAAGTCCAAGTATTATTTTAAGTAATAAAATCAATTTCAGTTTTAATTACTTCTTTTCAGAAAGGAGCTTCAAAAAAAATTAATAGCATTAGAAAAATTTACAGGTTCATTTTTAACAAGATAAATGTAGAACTTATTTCCAAAATAACACTTTTTTCTTTATCTTTTACTTCTTCTTAAATCTTTATTATTATTTTTAAAACCATTTTCATAAATATCTTCATTAGGTACATTAGAAATTTTCTCAACTTTTAAAGGGAAAATACATTCAAAAAAATTCAGTATTTTTTTTATCTCAATTGTAGTATTATAATTAAGCATATTATTTTTCAAAATACGAAATCTATATACAGCACTATATTCAGCATAATCTATAAACATGCAATCAGAATTTTTAAACCTATTTTTCGTTTCTTAGGGTCAGGAAGAATTATTTTAGCTAGACACTCTCACACTATTAAATATTTTAAGTTAGGTGTATAATATTTCAAAAACTTATAGGGTGTTTTACCAGTTTTCTTATAGAGTTTCCTATTTTGTATATAACAAGCAGATAATAAAGTTTTTCCCAAAAGTTATTAGGTGAAGAGAAACTTATTAATAAAGCATTCATCATTTTTTTTTAATGTTTTTTTTCCTTCCGTTACTCCATTAGATTCAGGTGAATAAAGCGGAATAAATTCATGAATTATTCCTTTTTTTTCACAAAAGTCATTAAATAAGATATATTCACATCTCTATCTGATTTGATCTAATCCTTTTTATTTTCCTATTTACTTGATTTTCTACTTCAGTTTTATATATTTGAAAAATATCAAAGATTTCATCTTTATTTCTAATCAAATATACTTTAGTATATCTAGAATAGTCATCAATAAAAATTACATAATATTTTTTACCGCCTCTAGTCATAGTTTATTTTAAATCCTCCAAGTCTGTGTGTATTAAGCTAAGCAGTTCAAATTCTCTATGTGTAGTTGAATATGATTTTTTTGCTAACTTAGATTCTGTACAAATCTCATATTTATTTAAACATATATTACTAATACTAGATATTATACCAAGATATTGTATTTTTCTAATTTAAGAAACACTAACATATTCTAATCTAGCACGCCATAAATCAAAAGAATCAAGCAAGTAAGCAAAAGAAGATGCATTTTCATTCAATATTGCAGAAATATTGAGAATAAAGAGTCCCTAATTACAATAACATTTTTTTCAACAAAAATACCATTTTTAGTCAGTACAATTTTGTCTGACTCAAAAGACATTTTAATCCTAACTTTTCCCAATAGAGTTACAGAAATTAAATTAGCTCTTATGTTAGGTACATGAAGAACTTCATTAAGTATCAAGGTCTTGCCAGATGTGAGTTTAAAAAGAACTTTCCCTTTACCAAGGATATTTGCAGTTCTAGAATCACCTAAATACTCATGTTCCTCTCCTTCCCACACAGTAGTGTAGGAGGTATATACATTTTCTATTTGTACAGATATACCTAGTAGCACCAGAGTCTACTACCCATTCTTGCACATTAACCACACAAAAAGTTTAAGAAATGACTGCAACAATAATGTGATCTCCTTCAACTAAATTTACTTTTGATTTAAAAGAATTGTCATTTATCACTCTTTCCTGCACTGATGTGCATGTTGACCCAACTTACCACATACAAAATAATGTCATCTCTTTTTAAAGGTGAAATTATTAGACTTAGGTTTGTAATAAGGTTTTTTATTCTCGTACTTGTTATTTAATTTGCACGTTTTTCCTTGTACAAGATTTGTTTTTATAGCTAGCTCTTTTCCTTTTGTAGCTTTGAGTTCCCTCCTATTTGTATCTTCAATGATGACAGTGTCAATTGCTTATGCTTGTATTTCAATTATTACTTGTAGTCACTTCAAGAATTTGGTAATTTTTCTATTAGCAATCCAACCACAAATTCATTGTATAGAATGATGCTTTCAGCTCTAAGATCCTTCAGAAGTTTATGGTACTCATTGATTTACATTTTGATGTCTTTTTTTCAATCATTTTCCATTTATAAAAATTGCCAATTATAACTTTTTGTTTTCGAGCATCCTCAGTAGTATATTTCAGGTTCATTGAATCTCATATTTCTTTGCTTCTTTGTAGGAATAATAGATATTAAAAAGATCATTAGAAAGAGTACTCATAATTGTATACCTACATACCTTATTAGAATAGGCCAAGATTTCAGGCAACTTTGGATCAACAGTAGGAGCAGGTTTTGATTCTGTGAGTGCTAAAACTACGCCATGCATGTTAAGTATTGAAAAAAAAAAATTCTTTCTTGCCATCTCTTAAAATTCCAATCCAAGAAGACTTCAATCTTGGAGATGTCAGGAAAAAGGTTTGGTATATGGAATAGTAGGCAAAAGTGATCCACCATTTGCAGCAGCAGGAAGATTGTTTGGCACAACAGAACTAGAGACAATAACAATGTCATTCGAAGCAGGAACGTTTGATTCTATTTTTTTTTTAAGTCTATAATCCTTAAGATTGTTAGAAGTGGAAATAGAAAAAAGTAGCCTGAGTTGTGCGTTGCACTATCCTTAAGGATTATTTAGTAACCCTCCAGGATTAAACAGATTAAGGATCAGAACAGTAAGAGATTATTTTAATGTAATCCAGCAGAACACAGAAAGGTAGAGAGAACAGGAGAGTAGATAAAGACAATTGCGTCTCTAAATTGTAAAAGTGAAATCTATTTATAGTTGAAAAAAAAGAGATATTAGAGCTATTTTAAAAAATCAGGAGAGTCAACAAACCGAAAATCTTTAATAAAAATCTCACAACTATAATTAATTTTAATTGATTAAAAGTAACCGTGTCCAGATAAGATTTAAAAAAATTAAATAAATGAAAAATAAAAATTTTATAACACTATTTATTTGCACACACAAGGAAAATGAATTAATAGTTTTAAACTAAAATTAGTTTTTCGGTTCAAACCCGTACGCGTGAGTCTTTTCTCTCTTATTTACTCTTTACAAGCCTAATAAAAAAAATCATTTATAAATAAAAAGAAATGTTTTGTAATTTTTTTAGGCGGGGAAAAAAGGCTTTAAGATAACACTTTTAACTCCAGCAATAACTTTAGAAATTGACTTTTGCCTCTCCATGCTGCCAAGTCATTCATTCTAGTCAGATTTTGTAAGTTTGAAAATTTTTGATACTATGAGCAGACATGAGTGTGACATGCTTTTGAATTTAAAGTAGAAATTCTGGGTATCGTTAGTTAGTTATGGAGACAATATTTATTGTTTGGAACTTATCTGTTAGGATATTTGCAAAAATATCTTAATCCGAACCTCAACTCGAATTCAATACTGATAATACTACAACTCAATTCAAATATATATGTTTTCATTTCAAAATTTTATATATTAATATTTAAAAATTTAAATTTAAATATTTTTTAGTAGAAATATTAATTTTTTGAAATATATATATATATATATATATGTTAAAAGCTGAATCCGTCATAATTATTAATTTTCAAATGTCAATTCGTTCCAAATTTAATCGTATACTAGCAAAATCAATTCTAATATGATTTAATTTGATTAGATATTTAAAAATAACACTTTTATTTTTATATATTAAAGTCAAACTTGTTATAATTATTAATTTTTT
The DNA here is from genome assembly GCF_001659605.2 of Manihot esculenta. NCBI lineage: Eukaryota > Viridiplantae > Streptophyta > Magnoliopsida > Malpighiales > Euphorbiaceae > Manihot > Manihot esculenta. The sequence goes on along the minus strand of NC_035162.2, from coordinate 37,024,052 downwards.
TAAACTCATTTCAAATCTAATTATATATTAGCAAAATCAATTTTAATATAATTTAATTAGATTAGGTATTTGAAAATAACCGGCCTATTTTCATTCCTATTTATTGTGTTACATGTTTTTCATTTTATATTTTGCAATATAAAATTCATGTTAATTTATTTCCAAGTAAATTACTATAAATCTTTAAATTTTTATGAAATTAACTAGTTTGTCTCTATTTCCAAGTTAGTCAATTAAAATATTTTTATATTTTATAAAATATTAACTCTTTAATTCATAAAATAAAAAAAAATAATTGCCTTAAATTATTTATACTATTTAGTCCCTACAATTTTAATTTTGTTTATTATTGTCTTATAAATTTTAAATATTCATATTATTAAGTCTTTTTGATCAAATCTGAAATAGGTTGACTAATAATTTATTTGAGAAAATGATTAAAAAATTTGATTTTACAAAATATAGAGATATTTAATTGAATAATTTTAAAATATAAATAAATTAATAAATTTTTAAAAAATTCAGGGACTTTATAATAATTCTCCCTTTATTTGATGCCTAGTTTAAAGTCTTGATTCCTTTGGATTGGAAGCTACTCTTTCAAAATGTATGCATTGGTTGGTTTACAAAATAACATGAAATAGTATGATAACGAAATAACACAAAAGAAGTTAGTCATTTCATAGCCCATGGAAATATCTACCCTTTTCATATTTAATTTGTAACATCCCCATCAAGAATTTAGCGGAGTATGAGAAAATGTATACTAGAAACTACTAAAAAACTTAATTATTTTGAATCGAATAAAATTGAATTCAAAAGTTATTTATATTAATTTTAATTAAATTGTTACTATTGATATTAGAACCATTTAAAATAAGAGATTATGCGAAATTAATAAGCAATAAAAAAATTTAAAATAAGAGATTATGCTAAACTAATAAGCTGTAAGAAAAAATTTAGTAATTATATTCGATGTAGTACAACAACGATACAATTAGAGTATATTAAAATTTAGTAGAAGACAATGGTACAACTCATATTAGAAATATAATAAAATATAAAATAATATATTATAATTTACTTAAAATTATTAATAATTTGAATTAACTATTTTGAACGAACAGTATATTTGGATCGGCCTATTACGTAATTTTATTTTTTGAATCATAAAGAATGGAAAATCTTAGAGAGAAAAACTATAGAAAGCTAAAGGAAAAACAATAAAAAAGAAAAGAACCTATGAAACAAGACTTGTGGTATCTATATTGCTAGCTTTACGAATTCCGGCTTCCTCCTCCCGCAGTTGTTCTGATAAATTTAGAAATAAGTGAGTTAGCACAGGAATCCCAAGTATCAGAAACAAGAAACCAAGGATCATAATTAGAACTCCAATGTGAAAAGCCCAGTCAGTATATTTGCTTGAATTTGTAGCAAGTTTAAACCCACTATGAATTGCACATAACAACATCACCATAGTAACCAAAGACCCAATAATTCTCAATATTACAGCATGTACATAGCTAGCTCTGCGACGAAACGTCTTCCTCACCTTGGCATTGGCTGCTGCTGCTGCTACTGTTGGCTCATTGTCCATATTCGCTGGATTTTCAAACCAAGGTAATGAAATGAATGTGAATATGGGATGATGATGAAGTGCTTGTTTGCGGTTATGGTGAAGAGATGAAGTGTTTGAAAAGAGATATCATGATTTCATGTGGAGGGGAAAATGGCTTAAAGCTTGAAGCTTCATGGTGGGGTAGAATGAATGATATTAAATTTGTGCTTATATTTTTGGATTCTTAATAGTAAATACTGTAAATTTTAGCAGTAAAATACATTCATGCCACTTTTTACACATAAGAGTCTGAATTCTTATTCCAAAAATGTATCTGATACTCTCTGACTCCTTATTAAAAACTCTCCAACTCATACTTAGATCTCAAATAATCTTCATTCTCACTCTCACTATCTGCTTCTCCATGATAATTACTTTTTTTTTTTTTTTTTGAAATAGGGGTTGGGGGAGTCAAACCTTAGACTTTTCAAGGTTACATAATGCATTAGTAAAAATTTATTCAAATTTTATGAGAAAAAATTTGCTGCTATTAAAGATAGAGTAAATCGTTATTTTGAGAAAGCCAATATGTTTTCATAAAATAATTGTACAAATATTTTTTTATAAAAGTAATAATTTATTTATATTTACTATTTAGTCAAAAATCAACAATTTCTATTCAAAAAATTTTAAATCAAACCGTATAGGTTTAGTTTAAAGATAATTTCAATTTCAAGTTTAATCGTAATGTAATAATTGAATTATTTCTTTTCCATTTTTAGTCCAGTTAGATTCAGAAATAGGAGGGAAGAAACCTATAGAGGTCTCAATTCTGATCCTATTCAGACCCGTAAACCTTTGATCAATTTTGTTGTTCAACTTAACCAAGCCAATCTCAAACCCAACCCAAACCAAACCAAACCGTGGTAGAGTCCACTTAGAGGCAAGATATTAAAGAAAATGCAACATAAAACAATCAGCCACATATTCATAATAAACTCCTTTTCTTCTCGGACATATCAAGAAAAAGGAAATTTACGAAGGCCAAAGAGTTGAACATCAATTGCATCAACAGTACACCTAATTGAAAAGTCTTCTGATTATTGGCCGCTACTGCCTGCAAGAGTAAATAGATTCTACTTAGTGCTAACAGTGTATAACTGTACAATACAAACAAACAACTTCTACATCTCTGTTTGTTTCACACAAGTCATCTTTTTCAAAAAAAAAAATTGCATTTTATGGCATTTAAGGCATCTAAGAAAATTTATCAATATAAAATACTTTCTTGATTAAAAAGGAAAATTAATTTATTTTTTAAGAAAAAATGACATTGAAAAATAATAAAAAACAACTTTTTTCTAAATTTGAAAATCTTATTAACACCACTAAACTTTGGATACTTATCAAACTCCATTTGCTACAAGTCCAGGTTTTTTATTATTACACTCAGTCATTAGATCTAATGCCCCATTTGGTTTGGATAAAAGCAAAGCTGGAATTGGAATGAAAATGAGTCTTTCTGCTCCTAGTCAGTGCAAGTTCACTATTCAAGTATGAGGTTCTAATTAAGTTTGTTGAATCCCACGTTGGTTGTGTTAAAAAGAGTAATGTACGCCTTATATGGGCCATAGACACTGCCCAAGGATGAATTAGGTCTTACTCAAATTTAACATAGCATTAGAGCCTCCTATTTAATGTTAAGTCTCTTATAAATATGTAACGCACCAGTAAAATTTTGAATGTGAGGAGTATTGAATCCCACATCAGTTATGAAAAGGAGTAATGTGCCCTTATATGGCCATAAACATTTCCTTGACTAGTTTTTGGAGTGAGTTAAGTCTAGACTCAAATTTAACAAAGTTTGTTCTAGAAAGTTCAGTTTTTCTAATTGAATTTGTAAGCCCCTTAAACATACAAGAGTGCCTTTGAAAGAAGAGCATGAATGCATTATGACCACTCAAAAGTTAAAAAAAAAAAAGTGAAAAATGCTAGGTTGGTTTAATAACTCTATGAAATGAAGATGCACAGATAGAGTTGTCTTACCCCACAGGTGGCACAATCTCATTGCAAGTTGAGTAATAGATCTTCTCTCAGCTGGATTAGAAAATTCCATGTTAAAAGCCTCCTGAATTGCTGACAAGAATTCCCTTCTTGCTTTAGCAGAGAGGACAAAGTAATCCGGTCCATGAATTGTGCTCAAGTCCACTACCTACAAGGAGCAAAATTTCCTCATTTCACTTGAAAATTTTACGTAACAAATGGTTCTAAAATGAAAGAAATAACCAATCTTATCATTCAATTCAAACAGATTAGATTGTTCCTGCTTTGCATGATTGAAAGATAAACAGAGCAATACTGCACAGCTAGGGAAATACAGTAACTGCATATTCATTCATGCCTTTCCATTCAAATAATAATAATAATAGTAGTAATTGATGGCAAACAAAGGTTCAAGCATTTGTCTATTTGCTATTACTAATGCAGAATCGCCAAAAAGAAACAGTGAAAATAAGGATCCCTTGTACAAGGGAATGTCAACAAAATATTATTGTTATATTATATGATATGCATTGCCTTCTACCAAAGGAATCAGGTGGGTCTAAAGATCATTGAGCAATTGAGAATTACATGTATCCCTACATCAGGTCGATCACTACAAATGCGCTGAAGTAAAGAAGATGGCAGATACTGTATGGTCTAATTACAATTCAGGGGTCTGAAAGATAGAATCCAATGTCCAGTCTTTCCATCAATTTTACATTTTTCCGGCATACTTCTTTTTAGCAAGTTAATTTACAAGCATATATGCAACTCTCCATAAGAAATTTATCAACAAATCTAGAATATGTCAGTTTCCAACGATGCATATAACTAACAATACTTGTTGATACTATTTTTAGATACTCTCACCAACTAAAGACCAAATACCCAGGATCTCCCTAACACACTCAAACTAATATATCAATTTGACAATTTCCAAAAATTATGGCTAGTTTCTGCAGAGTCTAGTTAATTATAGAAAAAATTACTACCAAGTATTAGATTGAGCATCCATGATATATAGATGATGAAGATACTTCAATTAAGTGGTGAAAAATATTAAACAAAATATGGAGTGCAGTACTTACCTGCTGCAACCAAGGGATTATAGAGTTCATAAATCTTTGTTCTAAGAAGTAAGATGCCAGAGTGCTCAGTATGTCACTGACAGTTTTGTGGGACAAACTTTCCAGTACAGGACCAGTTCTATCAAGAAGCTCAACTAGAACAAGTTCATCAACCGAATAAAGAGCTTCCACGTATGCAGAGTCAAGGTCTCCTTTGCATAGAAAACCTTTAACACGTTGCCACAGGCAATTGCTGTTCTCTGGACCAATTTCTCTTGCATTGGCACTTGAAACTGAAGCAAGGACAGCATCAACTTTTCTTGTGCAATTCCTATTTGATGCTCCATGTCCAGAGATATCCTGCATGTCCTTCATGGCATTCCTACTAGTCTTTACAGTAGGATTAATCCTCATCTCTGTGGCCTTTTTCAAATTGACTGATCTGCTTCTACCAGATGCATTTTCCTCCCAAATGTCAGAGTTCTTTGCTGAAAACAATGAAGGCTGTTTGTTGTGAATATCAACAGACGGCCTTGGTGAGGATGTTGAGAGTCTGGGAGAAGAAAAACTTTGGTTCTGCTTCATAAGTTTAGAGATTGCTGAATCAGAATGTCTCGCCCCATGCAGAAGTGCATGAGATATTCTATCAACTTCATGCTCTAAAACTGATACCTTAGACTTTAACATAGATAAGCCATCCATTATGCCAGTTGAAAATACCTGTAAATTAACTTGTTCCATTAGAAATAGGTCAAAAAGTTGTTAGAATGACAAGCCAAATAGGCTAGACATAAGAGATTTTCTTTTCAAAAAGCAAATTTAAAGTAAGATTTGAAATATGCTTTGTAGCAGAATAAACATTGAAATGAAAACACATTATAAAATTACCTAATGTTCGGGATCTTCAGAATTTGAACATACTAGTTCTCCAAATTAATTACTTTCTTACTACTGGTGTACTGCCAGCTAATGACCAAATAGAGGATGTTTGGCTTTATAATTTATTTGAAACTTACACATTCAAAATTTCAAAACAATGCTTAGTTAAAGTACTCATTGAAAATTTTAAACAATATTTAGTTAAAATACTTAAAAGTGACTGATAATAGTTGATATGTTTAGAATTAAATGAGAGCATTATAGTACCTTACATGGTCAAACCAACTTATAAGGTTAAAACTTACAAGCACCAAAACACAAAACCAGCGTCCTCCAGTTTATTTTTTTTAACTTAATCTTATAAAAACCCAAAGATAGTTATAAATAAATAATCAGTTTATTTTAAAGCTTATAAGCTAATATAACCAACTTATAAGCGGACATAGATAGCAAACTTTTTCTTGTGTTTTGAGCAGATAACAAATTATTAAAGAGCCCAGACTGCAGAAAGTCCATATGAATTGAGTTAAAGGTTGCAAGAATATGTCCATTGGATATATCACCATTTTTAGTAGTTTTGAAATGATGAAAAATCCTAAAGCGATACTACAAATTCCAAAATCATAGAAATACTTACCTGTAGCATTTCCATTAAACTTGAATGTTTGTTTTCAATCTCCAAAAGTTGTTTTTGAATGCAAGCCATTTCAGTGGCTACCTGTGAACAGCATCCATGCGAAGGTTGAAAACTATTCTCTGTGAGTGTAGAATCAAGACTTCCACGATCTCTAACCTTCGCAGAATGTGTTTGTTCCTCATTATTAATCACTTCAGCTGTGAACCGTCTATTTCTTCCGGTGGACCTTAGCAAGCCACCAGCCTCAATTGAGTCCTGAGAAACTGTCACAAACTTAGTCTCAAAGTTGTCAGAAACTAGGTTGGACACTGATGAACAATCTTGCTTGTCATCAACTGGTGCATATTCACAGCCATTATCTGGTATACTAGTGCTGTAAGAATTGATTCTTTCCAGAGTCTTGGTGACAGAACTACCCTCAGATTCCTCAGTACAAATATCTGCTAAAGAAACATTAAGGGATTTTGGGACTGCAATTTCAATTTGCCATTCATCTGCTTTGGGGTGCTGAGACTCCTGGTAATTTTGACATGATTTCTTCACAGATAAAGGAATCCTTCTTTTGGCCGAGTCTGTAACAACTCTATTTGGTGTAACATCCTTCCTCATAGAGTCGTTGGTACTGGTGATATCACTATATTCGCCTCTATAGAAATTATCTGTATGGAGTACTATGATAAGCTGATAGAAATGATTACATTAACAAAAAAACATGCTAATTAAGGAAGCATTGGAAGGATAAACGATAATCTAAAAAATATGGCCATCACAAGTGAGTATGTCACCAGCTAAGGTAGCAATTTATTTATTTTTTTTAGTTCAATTACATGATAAAATAACAATGCAGAGGTTTTTGCTTGTATCACATTCATGAATATTACATTAGAGTCATTAAAGGAGATGAAAATTGTTTTGGTTAATATTTTCCCCCCTTCTCATTTTTAAGTTCAAATGCTTATCCAGTATCCACAGAAGTTAACACTTAATTCCTTGAAGATTTATAAAGTATTTCTTCCAAAAAGCAGAAAAGTTTCTCCAGCCAAATGTATACAGGAAGATCATTTAAATTCATGTCAAATTGGGGATTCACAACCCAACGTCATTTATTGCAGTTTCCAGAATTAGTGGAGCTAATCAAGTGCATATCAAGCAATGAAAAAATGTTTTGCAAAAGTTCAAAAAATAACCAAGAGCTTTGACGTTCTCATGTGCTAGCGCATCTTAACCACCGAAGAGACTTCATCACCTTAAGTGCCATTAGCAAGGATACTTGGAATAATTGTACTATTCTTGCAACATAAAATGTCCGAATACTTTTTCATTTATGAACTATATCAGGTAGATTTGCATGTCTTGAAAAGCAACTTTACTCTGTATTTCTAGCAACTAGTTGTGTACTTTGAAAACCACTTGAATATCAAATTGTATTCACTATAGAAAAAAAAACAACAGAATACAATACTAAAGCAAAGATGAACAATGAACAAGTTTTATAAGAACCAAGTGAACGTATGACTTTATCAAGACCAATCATGAGCCAAAAAACCTTTAATTGAAGATCCAGTTTCCGAAGATTCAGGAGTATCAGGCCCTGGAAGACTTTTCCAGTACTGTAGAGCATGAAGTACTGTGTCCCTAACTGGTTTTACCTATGAAAAACACAAGAAGCATCTAACTGAATGCAAACACAATGATTCAATGAATTTCAATTCTCTGATATAATTATTAAATTAACCTCAACCTTGTCAAAACGGCATGACTCAAGAGAACTGATACAGGAACGCTTGAAAGATCCCAACCAAGATTGACCACTTGAAGCAATTTCTGCTAATGCTACAGAAGCTGCTTTGCGAGTGGTCCAGTCACTATTTCTGAGTGCTTCTTGGATGCTAGTCATTGCTGCAGATAGAACATTTTGTGATGGAGCACCCCCAGCCTGAAATAAAGAATGAAACAATACCATTATTCAAAAAAGTTGAGCTTATGACAAGAAACAAACCAATTCTTAAGTAATCACAATAGGCAAGGACGTAAAACTGATGCACAAAATAATTGAATGCTTATAACAGTACTTCTAACTTAATCATTTAGAATCTCAAACACTAATAAACAGAGTCTGTTATCAACTAAAAGAAGTGGAAATCAGTTTTCTTAAAATTCCACAAGATGCATGTACCTAAGGAAAAGTATGGCAAACTTAACTTAACCCCAAAACATGAATATGCAACTGAATTTTCTATGTTACTTCATCAGCAAAAAGCTAAATTAATTAATAGATAAAAGGTGGGAATGAGTACTACTCATGCTCTGAAGATCTGCATATTTTATTTAGTTGAAATACAAAGGTTAATAAAATCATATTTAGGTGATCTGATCTTTGTCTAGTTCAAAATCAAGTTCCAAAATAAAAATTGATTGAGAAAAGCAACGAATTCATGGTACAAATTTCAAATTACATTGACATAAATACTGACAAAGAGCTTGTATCATAGCAATGCATCTTAACCATCAGAAGAGACTGCATCACATTAATTGAAATGATGAACAAAAAAAATGCTTGGAATAGTTGTATATAAATCTACGGGCAGTGACATAAATCCACACTAAACATGCGTTGAGTATTCGGTTGGTAATGCAAGACAATTGCACAACAAATAAGGCTGATCATGCTAAGCCAAAATTAATGGACAATAACACCCAAGGAAAAATGAATTTTGGCTATGGTTTCAAAATGACCTGAATAATAATTCTATTCAACTCGATTACTGCTGGTTTTGCCATGAAGTGTGGATTCTTAAGCAATTTGACAGTTCGAGTCAACATCCGTTGCAAAATGGAAACTGGAGGATCATGGGTATTATCAATGACCCTTGCCAAGCTCAATGCTGAACCTGACTGCATTTGCTTATTCTGCTCACCCATAGCTTCAAAAAGAGGTCTCACCAAAGAAACAAAGACTCCACCTTTTGCATCTCCATGGTCACTCAACTTAGAAGCCAAAACACCCATAGTTTCCACACAAGCATCCCTCACAACAGAGTCCGGATCTCTAAGCCTCTTGACAATTGTAGCAACCATCTTAGCTACATGAGGCCCAAGAAGACTCCTGTGGAAATTCACCAGTACACCCATCAATCTAATGCATTCCTTTCGAACTGCGCTCTTCTGCTCCTTGTCTGTGTCCAAAATACAAGAAAGGAATGGAGAAATCCCATCTGGGGTCAAAGATTGAGCTATTTTCTCAAGATCATCAACACCTATTTGACATGTATCTCGATCTGCAAGCTTGCTTAGTGCAAGAACCACTTTGCTTCTTAACTCAAAAGTCGATTGTTGAACATTAAACCTAGAAGGTACTTTGGCTTTCGTTTGTGCCAGTGTCTTCATGCTGATATATAACTTGTGCAATATTCCAAACTCCAAAAATTTCTAACTTTGCAGAAAATTAAGAAAATATGTCCTTCAAATCTGGTAGCATGTTGTGAACGTGTTAAAAAGAGAAGGCATAATGCTTCACAGCATGAAATCCACCAGAACTCAACCTTCACAAAAGATGAACAAAATCGAAGAACTCGGTCCTTCACAATTCCAAAACCCTAAAAAAATTAAAAAGAGTAAACATCAGAGCTCCATATTTGCATATAACGAAGAAATTATTGTCTAAGTTGAGAACTAAAGCAGCTTTAAGTTCAAAACTCTCAGTAACTTACCCATAATGAAAGGGATGTGAACAACCTTCTAATATACTAAGCAGAATCCTCGAAATTACCTGAAGAAGAGACATTTTATTTTGTTAAGTAGACAGGTAAAAGAAAAATGTAAATGAAAGAGCGACCGCGAACACGTGGGGTTTTTTGTCTTCTTACATCGTGGATTTGCTTCCTTGCACTTTCCTCCATTTTCTCAGCAACCAAACAAAGGCTAAGCATCAATTTCAAAACCATAGAGAGAGGAAGAAGAAGAAGAAGAAGAAGAAGAAGGCAACATTGAAAAAGGGAATCTCTGAGCGTTTCGATAAAAAACAATTTCTGGTCTTCGGGAAGAGAGAGCTTTGCTTTGTATTCAAATTTCGCGCTTATGATAGCGTTTTGAATTTGCGAGAGCGTTGGGCTTTGATGACGTGGACCACTTCTTATTTGTTAATTTCAATAATAATTCTTAAAAATTCAATTAACTTGTCGTTATTTGTGAGAAGAATTATTAATAAGTCTTAGATTTTTTTGAAAGAAGAATTATTATTTAATTTTTATATTAGGAGTTGAGTTTTCACTTTTAAACAATACATTAAATCTGAAGTTTTAAAAGATTTATTGATTAATTTTTTATTAATTTTAATTATTATTATTTAGTGTTTATAATTTAAAAAAATTTATTAGTTAATTTTTATATATATAAAAAATTTATTAATCAGTTTTTATAAATAACGAAAAAATTAATTAATAAATTTTTTTTAAATGTTAAGAATTTTTTAATATATTTTTTTAAATAATAGATTATTAATAAAATTTTTTATAATATTAATTAATCTTATCTTATTTTAAAGAGGGAAGTACAAAAAGATATTTTATATTTGTATAGATTTTTCACTTTAAATTATATTATTTAATTTAGAATATGTGAAATTTTTTATTAAAAAAGGTTAAAAAAAATTATTTATCATTATAGCGTAGGAAAAAAATTCAACTAGCGTATTTTATAGATGTGGTAGTTTGATAAAAAAAAAATAAAAAAAAAAAAATACCTTACTGCACATTAAGGTATATTATATATATTTATATATATTAAAAGCTAATGTATATTATAATTTAATCCATACTTTTTAAATAACAAATCATTCGATTCTTAAATTTTTATTTTATTAATAAAATATACATTTTTTAAAATTTTTTATTAATTATAAAAAATAAATAAATTTTAAACTCATAATCTGAATTTTTAAAATTTTTAATATATATTAATATTATACATCTTTAACCTCTGAAATTTTTAATTTTTAATTTTTAATCTATATTAAGATATTTTATTATAGTTTCATATTAAATATTTTCTAAGTAAATTTGATACAACTCAATAAATTATTTTTTATAAAAGTTATATAATTTTTTAAAATATATTATAATAAATAAATATATAAAATAAAAATAAAATACATACACTTAAATTAAATTATTTATATTAAATGATAAAAAATATTTAATAAAATATTATTATAATAGGTGAAAAAATTTTATTTTGTTAATAAAACCGTTATTTCATTCAAATTTATTGGGAGATTTACAATTTAGTCTTTGAGTATTGCCATTATTAACAAATCAGTCCCTATATTTTTAGAAATTTATTAAAACGTCCTTATATTTTCTTTCCATCAACGAAATAGTCCTTTCGTTTATTTTTGCCGTTAAAAATATAGTAAAATATTAAATTACTCCCTTCTTTTCCTCATCCTCCTCCTCCTCCTTTTTTTTTCTTTATCAATTCTTCCTCCTTCTTCTGCTTCTGCTTTTGCTTCTGCTTCTGCTTATGCTTCTTCTTCTTCTGCTTCTTCTTCTTCTGCTTCTTCTTCTGCTGCTTCTTCACCTTCTCCTTCTTCTTCTTCTTTTTTTTTTATTCTCCTTCATCGTCATCATCTTCCTGTTCGTTTTTGAGGAGGAGAAGGAGGAGGAGGGACTATTTCGTTGACAGAAAGAAACAATAAAAACGTTTTAATATATGTGATAAAAGATATGGACTATTTTGTTGACAAAAAGAAATGATAATGATGTTTTATTATATATGAGAAAAGATAAGTTATAGAGAGGGACGATTTCGTTGACGAAAAGAAACGATAAGCAGTGACTATTTCGTTGACGAAAAGAAATAATAATAACGTTTTAATAGATATGAGAAAAGATATAGACTATTTCATTGACGGAAAAAAACGATAAGAATGTTTTAATAGATATGAAAAAAGATAAAAATATTTTAATAAATTTTTGAAAATGTAAGAACTGACTTGTTAATAATAACAATATCTAAGAATTAAATAAGAGTTTTTATTTGAGGGTAAAATTGGATTTTAAAAATTTTATCTATCCTCCTTTATCTAATTTTAATGGAAAAGAGAACGGAAGAATTATTTCGTTAACGGAAAGAAAAGATAAGGACGTTTTAATAAGTTTTTAAAAATACAGAGACTGACTTATTAATAATGGCAATACTCGAGAACTAAATTATAAATCTCCCATATTTATTATTTGACTATAATAATTTAATCATTTAAATTTTATTTTTTATAATAATTTAGCTCTTATAATTTAAAAAATTATATAAATTTTATAAAAATAAGTGTTACTTTAATAGTGTTGGAAAAATTATTAATATAAATTAAAAATTAATAAATTAGCGGTTAAGAATTTAAATTTAATTAATGAATAAAATATTTAATATAAAATTATTATAAAAATTTTAATATAAATTAAAATTTAAAATTTTAAAAATTTTGAAATTTATATAGGAGAAGAAATATTTAATATAAGATTATTATAAAATATTTTAATATATATTAAAAATTAAGAAAATTGGAGTTTGTTGCATGACTAATAGTAAATTTTAAAAAATATATATTTTATTAATAAAATAAAATTTTAAAAATAAAATTATTTATTATTTAAAATATAAATTAAATTATAAATTTTATTAAACTTCCAGGATTACAGTATAACTCAATTTTTAATATATATGTATATATATACCTTACCGCACGTTGTATGTGCGGTAAGGTATATTTTTTTATTTTTTATTTTTAATTTTTTATAAATTATGGCACTTTATAAATGGTGTAGTTAACTTTCTTTTTTTTTTTAAGAAAAAAAAAATCTACCGCTAAATTTCAGATTCGTCTTGATATGGAAATTAATAATTTAAGATTTTTTTTTTATTTTTTTATTTTCGTTGGACAAAAAGCTTTTTAATTTTATATTTAAATAGTATTTTATAGTATTATAATATTTATAAATAAGAATAATTTTTATATTTATATTAATATAGAGTTCATATTATAAATTATTATTTTAACATAAAATTAAATAATAGATCTCAAACTAAACCATAAATTTTTAAGTGAAAAATTATGAAATCACAAGTTTTTTTTTATATTTTTTATATTTTAAAACTATTTAATTAAAATATTTTTAAATTTTAAAATTAAATAATATATATAATAAATTATTTATGAGATTAAATAATATAAATATTTAAATGGTTAAATATTTTTAATATAATAAATAAAGAATTTGATTTTATAAATATAAAAACTTATATTTTAAATTAAAGTTTATTATTCAAAGAACTTTTAAAAAAATAATTTACCAAATTAATGTAAAATTTAAACTATTTACTAATACCAGCTTTTCAAGGGCATAGAAAACCCCATTACTATTTGGTGTTTTCTTAAGGTTATGAATCAAACAAGAAAATGCCAACCGTATGAACAATTATTGTTAGATGTTATAATCATGAATAATATATTTTATTAAAATTAATTATTTAATTTATAATCATTCAATTAAATTATTTATTTATTTTATAAAAATTTAAACTCTTTAATTTGTAAAGAATTAATTTATTTAATCTATCGAATAAATATAAAAAAAAATATATCATGTCATTTCATTTGATATGTTTTTTTATTTTAAGGTCTATTAATTTAATTTTATATTATAATATTTTATATTTTTAGTTTATAAAAAAAAGTTAGTAGATCCGATTTAATTAATTCATGTAATTTTAATTATTTACACTATTTATTAATTTGATCAGTCCAATAATATTAATTAACTATATTATTATTCATTCTCAGCAAGGTCTTATAACTTTAACTATTTATATTATGTGAAACAATGACTAAAAAAATTAATTTTATAAAATAAATGGATATTTTAGTTGTGTTCTAAAAAAATAAGAATTAATTAACTTAACTAATATTTATCTGATAGGTTAAATAAATTAATTTTTTAAAAATTAAATAGCTTAATTTTACAAAGTATATAAATAATTTAATTAAATGATTGTAAATTGTAGATTAAATAATTGATTTTGATAAAATATAGGGGCTTAATTATAATTTATTATTTTATTCATGATTATAACATCTACAATAATAGTTCACAAACAAGAAAATGTCAATTGTGTTGGCATTTTTTTTTATTTGGTTCATAAACTCAAGAAAACGTGGATAATATTGACATTTTCTATTCTCTAAAAAGACCGTTAATTTGTTGTGAAAATACCAATCAAATCGGCTGCTTTTGACACCTCATTATTTTGGTAAATAATTTAAAATTTACATTAATTTTATAAATTATTTTTAAATTAAGTTGGGGTGATTTAATTTTGTGTTAAAATAGTATAAGGTGTTATTGTAATATAAAATTAAATTATATATTTTAAAATAAATTATATATTTTAAAGTGAAAAATCAATAAAATCATATGTTTGTTTAGAACAGATAAGCAGATGCTCACGATCATATCAAAGAAATGGATGTTGGATAGGGGACATTTGCACAATCTATAGCTATAATCTTAAATTCATAGATTTCAAAAATTTTAACCTTGGATTTGAATAAAAGCTGGTTTTGTCTCACCCAACCTTGGATTTGATTTTTAGAAAAGTTTATTTTTAAATGATGCGAGCAGCTGTTTTGTAAACTTTTTATGACAAAAATACCCTCAATAAATTAATTATTTACTTTTATAGCACTATAAAAGTTTAGATTTGAAGTCCTAGCTCATATCTCTTCTCTCTCATTTTCAAGTTCCCTCTTCTAGCAATTTGTAGCAGCAACTTGAATATTATTTGAATAAATTTAACGCTACTTTCTTGAATATAACTTATTAAAGCCTAATGATTTTTCTCTATGTTTGCAAAAAATTACAGAATTAAATTTCTATACTTTATTTTTTACTCCCTTTTTAAGTTTAGTTATAAAAATATTAGACATTAATGTGGCTAAAACGAAATTGTGCTTTCATTAGTCAATCTGTAAGGAAAAAAAAAAGCAATGTGATTGACGCTTATAACAGTTAGTTCAACACTCAAATGATACTTTAAACTCAAGAATCGTTGTGTAAGAAAAGCGTATCTTGATTTTTGTATTCATCTGTTTTTATACTCTAAGAATATAGAGTTGATTATTACATCTCTTGAAAATCCGACTAGCATCAAGTTAGTGCATAAGGAATCTCGCGATTATAGGTGTAATGTGATCTATTGGATTGCGTTCTTTAATGGTAACTAGGAGATTTCATAATTATAAGTGTAATGGAGATCTGCTGGATTGCATTATCTAACGGTAACTTCTCATAAAATTTAGCTCTATAATTGAGAGGGTGAGTTTTGACGAAAAACTAAGACCTACATTATTTGGGTCTTCTTTTTCGCTAGTAAAATTAAATTGTCATATGACGCTATTTTCAAATGTGAACTCATAATCTGTTTTGAGCGATCGTTGTATTATATCATACATCTTTTATTTTTCATCGTAAATAATATTTATTTATATTTTTTTTATTAATGTTATAATAAAAAGTTTAGTGATCATATATCTTCAATGAAATTAACATATACCGATAACGGTTTATTTTTTTTAAAGAAATGACAGTTTATTTTTTATGCTTTAAATATTATAATAATTTAATCTATTATTTTAATTTATGTTTTTTAATTTAAATGAAAACTTTTTAATGTTGGCTTAATTATTAAGCATGAATTAATTATTATTATTAATTATTAATTATTAATTTTTAGATTGCAAAAGAAATGAAAAAGCAAAAACAAAATGTATCAAGTCAGTCGAATGAAAATACAACTATTAAAATAAAATGGCAATCAGCGATATTGAAAACTTTTGTAGTTAGTGCTCTTTTTAGTCATTTTACCTATAAAAGCACTTTAAATAATAATTTTAACTAAACACTTCATGCTATTTATTTTATTATTAGATAAATAAACGTTTTTTTTAAACAGTAATTTTGTGATAAACACTTTTTAAATTATCAACAACATAATTAATAACAATGCCAAACAAACCCTAAAAAGCCATACTTTCCTTTCTTTATTTTTTTTTAAAAATTTAAAAGATTTAGTTAAAAAATTATTGTATTGTCTTTCAAATTTTGTTAAGGGGCTTGGTCTCTTAAACTATAACAGTGGGATGTTGCTTGCCATTTTCTTAAAAAATATTAAAAAACAATGCGAGACCCTTGTTGTTTACAAAGTAAATTTTATTAATAATTATTATTTAATTATCTATTTGTGAAAAGAACAAGAGTATATTTGTACTTCTCAATTTTATAAAAAAAAAAGGTTCTCTAGCAGTCTATTTGTTAAACTATACCGTCTCAACTTTAGTTTGCAGACAGTGAAATTAAGTCGATTATAGTAAAAAGAAAAAAAAAACGTGAATTCAGATATGAAAGTGGGTAAAACTTTAAAAGTTTATAACAGAATTTTTTGAATAAAAAAATAAAAGAATAAAACTAAAATAAAATTTTAATTAATTATCGGAGAGAGATTCAGCTGAAAAGCTAACAAGGAATTTGAGGGAAGGATCCAGGGTTCAAGCAACGGGGGGGGGGGGGGGGGCCTTAGGGAGGAGTTGGGATTTGTTAAATGGGAGTTGGAATGTGAGAATGTGCTTCAAAAGGTGCCTTTGGAAACTGAGACTGCCAGTTTGGATGGAAAGCTTGAAGCCAGGATCAGTTTTCGAGGAAAGCTTTTGTCAGTCTGGATGTTTGCTCCATTTTTCTCGTCTCAATAGTTTTTGTGAAACTTCACAATTTTGCTATTATATCTGCTTAGTCGCTATTTTTGTTTAAAAATTTACTTATAATATAAATATAAATGATTAAATAATAGATCCATCAATATCATTAATTATATAGCATACACTTGGTTAAATAATCACAATATCTACTTTCGTATAGCATACGTTTAGTTAAATAATCACAATATTTACTTAATTTCACTTTCAAAAATTAAAGTGGGACGTCACAATGAGATATTTTGAAACAAGAGGCTTAAATAAGTTGAGGATAAGTTTATATATTAAAAAAAATAAAATAAAAGTAATTTTTTAATAAAAAATTTTAAAATAATATGCTAGTGTTAAAATAGTATTTATCGTTAGCAAATAACTGTAAGAGATATTAATATAAAAATTATATTATAAATTATTAATTTAATACAAATAAAATTAATAAAAGTGAACAAAACTATAAAACACTTTTTATACATTTTTTTAATTAATAATTATATTCTACTTAATTATATCAGTATTTTTTAACGATGTTAAAAAATAATTATATTTTATTTAATAATATCAGTATTTTTTTTAGTGGTTATTTACTAATAATAGAAAATTAATAATTATTTACTATAAGTGCTATTTTAATATAAATTAAACTATAAATCCCAACATAAAAAAATAAAAAATCACATAAATATTATAGTTTTTTATAGTCTGATGTATTGCAATTGTGAATGCATCTGCTTCTGAATTAACTCACTCAACTTTATAAAATATATTATACTATTAAATACAATTCTTTAAAATATTTTTCAAATTAAAATTACTAAAATTATCAAATTGGGTTCAGTTTTATATTTTAAATTGACATTTATTATATATATATATATAAATAAACAATTTTAGTTTTAGATATTTTCCAATTACATAATTTATATACAAAATTCTGTTTTTAATTGCCTACATGATATAAAAAAACTTATGCATAAAAAATATTTTATGTCAGATAGATAAATACTCTTAATTTGAAATGATTAATTTAATAGTATGATTTGTGCCAAAATAATTGTAATATCTTATTAAAAATTATTTTGAAATCAATGTGTAATTACAATTGATTATTTTAGTTCAAATTTTAATCCTATTAAAATTTAATATCTTACGTGGTATATATTGATTTAAATAGAATTATACATAAATTTTAAAGCCACCTACAATTAAATAAATAATGCCACTAAATAGAATTTCTAGGTCCAAAACAGTACATATTTAACTTTTTTCCTTTTTTACTTTCATAAAATGCAATTAAAATTCAAAATACTCAGAATAAAGATAAATTTAACTTTTTTCGTGCATTTTAAATAATAGATTATTTTATTCTTAGATAATAATTTATTTGTTAAATTCAAGAATAATTTAGTAATGTGAATTATATAATCTTTAACGAAGCAAAGAAAAAACAAAAAATGAAGAAAGGGTAAACGCCACAGATTTCCATAGATTTATTTATATTATTAATTTTCTTCATTAAAAAGCTACAGCAGAATCCTCCCTATCTTTTAAACACTCGGATGAGAAAGCCAAGAGAAAAAGTAGCGGCAAAATATAATTTCAAGAAGCATGCAATACCCGGCAACTGTATTCTCCCAATGCCCAAATGGGAAAGATATCCCTGTAAGCTGCATAAGTGATCATACAATTCTTGTTGAAAACTCCCATGATTTCCTGCCATTCATATCCAATAAATAAGAGACTTAGACATTTATTAATTAATTAATTAATTAATTAAATCTCATCAAGTTACCTGCTGTGGAAAATCTCCATTTTCCATCTGAGTATTTATTAAATATCTTGCCGCACGGTGCAATGGTGTTGGGTCTCTCTCAGCCTGCTCAACATTTAAAAGTTTGTCAAAAAAAAAAAAATTATTACATTCTAATTATTATACAGATTCATCATATAGACTATGAACAAAGCAGTTGCCGAGTATAATATAAAAAGTATCCATAAATAAAATGTACAATTCCACATCAAAACTGTAAAAGAAGATATCTACCTGCCCAGCATCCATAAGACTCAACATAGCCCAAGCAGTGTTGACTACGTGACACTTGTTGCCTTCAAGATGGGAATAAATCTGAGCATGAAAAACAAGATATTATTGGTGTATAAAAATGTATACAGGTGTCATAATAATATTTACCCTGTGACACGAAAAAGAAGAGAAAATTATAAGAAAAAAGCAATAATATTTCCTTTAGCTACATATTCTGACAATCTGGTTGTTAACAAGCACATCTAACAATTCTCCATTATTTCATATAAAACAAAAGAAAAGGAAAAAGAAGGAGAAGAGAATAAGGCAAATAAAGAAAGGGATGGGGATGAACCCTGAGATTTATACTCGTGCATACTTTGATCCTTGTCAAAATTGAAAACTTTGGTTCTAGAATTTCAACAAATCCAAAAATATAGCCCTTATTATTCTCTTTTATAGAGAATTGCATCTTTTTGGACTTAATTTTAGCTTACAAGTAACTAAAACTGTTGATTTTCCTCTTTTTCGGCATACAACTCCAGGAGCATAGTACTTGATTTTGAACAAGTAGAACTCAAGTTTTAAGGATTCCAAACCAAGTACAAAAACAATGGGTATATCACTTTTAACAATGGAAAGGGACTTAGCGTGAAATAGGGCCAGCCTTTTCCATTATCTAGACTTCATATTAAGGAATAGTGAGAATGAGGAGTTTGTCAATTATTGGATGAAGGAATGGAGGATGTCAAATGCAGGATTAAAGCAGAATAGATGAAATGGAGAACTGGAGATTTTGAGAATTTCTCAATTGTATTTCCTGAATGAAATGAATAATCTTTACAAAAATCAAACCTAATTAGAAATATCTACAATAAAGGAAAAGAATAAAAATACCTAGAATCAAGCCTAATTAGGAGGCAAATAATCTGCCTAAACAGGGGCAAACCATCAGCCTAAATCAATTCAACACTCCTCTTAAATTGATGCATAGATATCACACATGTCTAACATGCAAGCCAAAGTGTGATAGATTATGTTATTGAACCTTTTAGTAAAGATATCAGCTAATTGTTTGTTAGAGACTCAGAAGTCATGTGAATTAAGCCCAATATACCATACATTAGCTTTTTTTTAATAAAGTGTCGGTCAATCTCTACGCGCTTCGTTTGGTCATGTTAAACTGAATTTTGAGCTGTACTAATGGCAGCTTTGTTATCATAGTACAAGTGTAACTTGTCATTTTCTAATAATTTCAACTACTCCAATAGCCTCTGTAAGTATAGAAATTCACAAACACTTTGTGCCATTGCCCTAGACTCTACTTCTACACTTGATCGAGCAACAAACACTCTACTTTTTCCTTCGCCAAGTGACAAGATTTCCTCCCACAAGAGTACAATAACTTGATGTTGATCTTCTATCATTAGGGAATCTAGCCCAATCTGTATCGGTGAAAGCATTCATTTGGAGATGGCCATATTTAGAGAAAAAAAAGACCTTATCCAGGGCAAACTTTAAGTATCGCAGAATGCGAAAAACAACTTGCATGTAAGGCTCACGAGAATTATGCAGAAACTGACTGACTAAACTGATTGCATATGCTATGTTTGGTCGAGTATGCAAAAAATAAATCAATCTACCTATCAATCTCTAATATCTACCAATTTCCACTGATTCACCAATCTCCACTTGTAGCTTGTGATTGGTCTCATTATTAATGAGAGTTTCCGCTTGTTTGCAACCCAACATATAAGTTTCTTTCAAAAGATCTAGAATATATTTTCTCTGAGAAATAAAGATTCCCTTTTTTGATCTAGCAACTTCAATTCCTAGAAAATATTGAAGTTCTCCTAGATTTTTTTTTTTCAAACTCCTGAGCTAAAAACTTTTTCAACCAAGTCATCTCTTCAATGTCATTCCTGTCATTATTATGTCATCAACATATTTACTCTTGTGATGTGTGATAAACAGGGTATGATCATTGCCCTGCTAAATCTGTCAAATCAAACTCTAGGAGACTGCTTTAACATATGTAAAACCCTCTTTAACCTGCACACATTTCCATCAGCAAATCCAAGAGAGATTTTCATGTAAACTTTCTCCTCTAAATCTCCATAGAGGAATGCATTTTTCACATTAAATTGTTGAAGTTCCCAATCAAGGTTGACCGCACAAGATAGCAAAACTCTGATTGAGTTCATTTTTGCAACATGAACGAATGTCTCCTAATAATCTACTCCATAAATTTGAGTGAATCCCTAAGCAACTATTCTGGCCTTGAACTTTTTAATTGACTCATCTGCTTTATGTTTCGTTTCACAGTAAATACCCATTTGTAGCCAATAAGTTTCTTTTCAGGTGGGAGAGGAACTAGTTCCCAAGTTTCATTATTTGCCAACACTTTCATTTCTTCCATCATTACTCCCTTTCATTTAAGATCTTTGAGAGCTTCCTTAATCCTGTGGAATAGACACAGAGAAAATGGACAATACTAAGGCTTTATAGGAAGGTGAGAGGACATCATAAAAGACAAAATTAGAGATAGAATGTTTAGTGCAGGTTGTGACACCTTTCCTTTGGGCAACAGGTCTACTTAAATCCTCAAGGGAAGCAAGAGTTAAGGATAACTCACCAGAAGAGGAAGGTTTTGGACACTGAGTAGACTGTACAATGGCTTTTTCTATCCTGTATCTCCTGGAGTATCTCTTTAAATTTGGTTTATCCAAGTGCCGAAACTGTTCTTCTGGAATACAACTCTTTTCTTTTCCAACCATCCCATCATCCTCCTGAACATTAGTACCACTTCTCTCCCCTGAATAAAAGTATCTAGAATCACCAAATCAGCTATCACCTCTTCTATCTCATTTCTCTTCCCCTGATGAGGTATTAGAGATTGAGTGAAATATGGTTCAATCTCTCTAAAAGTGATATCCATGCTCACAAAATATTTTCTACATGAAGGATGGAGGATGGTAACATTTATAGCCCTTTTGTGTATGAGAATATTCAACAAACACATATTTAAAAGTTCTTGATCTAATTTCCTAGCAGTTCTAGTGTGAACAAAACAGACGCACCTAAACACCTTTGGTGGAACTTTTTAAAAGTATTATGCCAAGACTTCTAAAGGACTTTTAAAATCTAAGGTCTTGAGAGGCATTCTATTGATAAGATAAGTAGCCACTAAGATTGCATCCCCTCAATAAGAATGCATCCCCTAGTAGGATTTTATAAGGTGCATAGTGAATAGAAGGGACCTCGCAACTTCCAACAGGTGTTGATTTTTCCATTCAACTATACCATTTTGAGCACTAGTGCAAGAGTAACTGGTTTGATGTATAATCCCTTGAGACTATTGTATAATCCCACGAGACTAAGCAAAAAACCTCTCATCCATGTATTCTGTACCGGTTCTCAAAAATTTCACGGTAGCATCAAATTGAGTATAAACTATATTGTGAAATGATTGAAAATAAGAAAACACATCACTCTTTGATTTTATCAAATAAATCCAAAGTATCTGAGTGCAACAATCAATAAAGGTGACAAACCATGGACCTCCAGAAAGTGAGACTATCTGAGAAGGTCCCTAAACATTAGAATAAATAGTCATAAACAGAATTGCACTTTTATTATTACTGGATAAGAGTTTCTAGTATGTTTGGCATACTCACATGCATCACAAAATAACGAGTCAAACTAAGTCTTCGAAAACAAACTAGGATAAAGGTTTTGTGGGAAAAAAAATGAATGTATGCCCTAACCACCTATGCCATCTTATTATTTTTTAATTGACATTCTTATTACTTCCGAATACTTGAAATGTGACAGAACTGGGACTCCACATATAAGCTAGCATATAACTTGCTATTGCCAATCCTCTTCCTTGGTTGAAGGTTCTGAAAAACACAATGGTCAGAAAAAAACTTAATTTTACAACTAATAGCTTTGGTGATTACATTGACCGATAAGAGACTGATAGGAAAACAGAGAACATGAAGCATAGAAGAGAGCTTAATATGGGGACTACAAATCACAGAACTTGTCCCAGATATAGGGGTAAGCGATCCATAAGCTATTTTGACATTATCCTTTATTAGGTATGGAGAGTAGTCAGCGAAGCCTTTAGAAAAGCATGTCATGTGTCTATTTACCTCAGAATCAATGACCCATGAAGTGATATAGGAAGCATTACTTGACAAGGTCAATCAATGATCCATGAAGTGATATAGGAAGCATTACTTGACTTGACAAAGTTAGAGGTTGCACTGGATGAACTATCAAGATGAGATTGTAGATGCTTTAACTTCTCATCATGGGCAGATAGCAGTTCATTTGAGATTGTCTTTGTGGATGATTTAGTTGCTTCTAACTAGTTTGCTTGAGCTTTGATGGAGGGAAGCCTTTTAGGGCACCCATGTAAACCTCCAGCAAGTCTCCTTGCTATGTCTCGACTTCCCACAATAATCACTGCAGGTGATCCTTCTCAAAGGTAGTGCCTTTAGCTGCTTCAGAACTAGCAACCAGTCCGACTTTATCAACCGGTGCAGTGTACATGGCATCTCTTCTACTTTCCTCTTGTTGAACATGGGTATATGCTTCCTCTAAGGAGGGAAATGGGACTTTACCAAGGACCTGAATTCGAATTGGATCATATTCGGTATTCAATCCAGCAAGAAAATCACACACCTGTTCCTTTTCAACTAATTTCTGAAATTTGACTGCATCTGTAGTACACATCTGCAGTACACTCTGCCTGAAAATCTTGATAGTAATCTAGTTCTTGCTATAATCTGCTTATTTCAGAGTAATATTGAGCAACGCTCATCTCACCTTGCTTAGTGCCATGAATTTTATTGCAGATTTCATAAACCAAGGCATTGTTTCCCCTTACAGTATGTCAAAGAAAGAGTCTTCCATATTTTAGTTGGAGTATTAAGCAACAAATATGACTTGAACATGTGAGGCTGCATGGAGTTGAGAAGCCATGTCATAACAAGAGAGTTCTCAGAGTCCCATTGAGGAAATGGGGGATCAGTATCTTCTGGTTGCTTCTTACTGCCATTAATATAACCTTGCAGGACTCTAGCTTTGATAAACAATAAACAATATCTTGACCAAGCAAGATAATTTTGCCCATCAAACTTAGTGGGACTAATTTGAAGAGAAGGATTATCAGAACTTGGAACATTAACTTTTCTCTCCTCTGCCATGATTAAACAGATCTGAACTCACAAATAGGAGGTCCAACAAAACAGACCAGAAGAAGAAAAAAGAAAAAGAAAAACAGAATGGCAACATCAAAATACAAAGCAGAAGTGTTACCAGCACCAAACATGTCCGAAACAACAACAGAAGGCTGGAAAAACCAACGACAGTGACTGGACCAGTGAACTCCATCGGATAGCACGTCACGTGTCGACAGAAGAAGCGCGGGACTGACGCGCCAAGAGAGGTGAGGCGCGTGTGGCTCGCGCTGGATTCTGGTCACCGGAACTTGTGGAACGGCCGGAGACGTCACTGTGACTCCTTTGACGCCGGCGGTGAGAGAAAAAAGTGGGTTGAGATGGGAAAACCCCACAGAGCAGTAGGTGGCTAGGGTTTGTGAAGAAATTTCAGATTTTGGAATCTGAAATTAAACCCAAAAAACAGCCGTAAAGCTCTAATACCATGAAGATTTTGAGCAAATCTAATTAGGAATATCTACATTAAAAGAAAAGAATGAAAATCTCTAGAATCAAGCCTAATTAGGAGGCAAATAACCTGCCTAAACAGGGGCAAACAATCTGCCTAAATCAATTCAACAAGAACCGCGACTATGCTAATTGAAAATGTGCACCCAATTAGGTGCAAAAATCAACCCAAGGCACATGCTTAGCTTTATAGGGTACAAAGGGTTTTGATGTTAACAAAACATGATTGCATGAGCATTTTCTTCCCGCCATGAGGCATTTTTGGGTGTCACCTCTTTGTTATTCCATTTCTCCCCAAAACAAACTTACATTGGCCAGTGTATTATTACACCATAATGAAAGGAAGGTGAATATCAAACCATAACAAATTATATAAACCACAATTCCAACTCTTTCAACAAGAACTTAATCTAGAAATATCTTCCACTTCCCAATCCAGCCTTTTCAAATACCACTTAATTAAAATGCTAAAAAACCATATATTCCTTTCTTTTGGATTTGAAAATGTAAATGGAACCTCCCTCCCACCCCCCAATATCCGATATAAAGAGTAAGAAAAATGGAAAAAGCTAAAAAACAAACTAAAAGCAAAAATAATACTTTATTTCTGGGATTGGGGGATCATGGTTCCGATTTACCATTGGAATACAGGTAACATTGCTCTTTCCCTTGTTTACTTTTTTTTTTAATATTATTTTGTAGCAGCAAAGTCCTTTTTATACTTTTACTTGTAGCCTTACGCTTTTGATAACAAACTGCATAAAGCATCTTTCTAATAAAATCCCAACTAAATTGAAAGGGAGCTTTGATAGGTCATAAGCTCAAATTATGGCATGTGATGAGTATCAGGCAACAAAGAAAATAATAAAAAAATTGCCAGCTCAGTATGAGGATGCTGACATTGATGTATGGAACATAAAAACCAAAGTGAAGGTGGCACCCACTGAAAACAAATTGAGAGATTTGTGATGCTGCCTAAACTAGCTTCGGGAGTTCAGTGAACTTCTCCTTACTTTCCTACTTCTATACACAAGGAACTGCTATAGATTATCTTCTCTACCAGCTTCATTCTTTCTGATTAAAAGATTCTGATTTGAGATTTTTGTAATAGTTTGAGCACTTTATTCTTCACTCTTACCTATTTTTTTCAATTTCAACATTTAAAATTTTTTTTTCCACCAGTTACGAGAATCTATTTGGCATTCTGAAAGAAAGCACACAGTTAGATATTCTTTACCAGGTGTTAATTAGCATTAAACTTCTCAAGAAAGATAATTAAATAAACAAGTAATTAAAAAAACATTGATCATACCTTTTGTTGACATGAAAGATAACTCTCTCCCCACCCACCAGAAGGACACTGTTTAGAAAGCAGAAAATCACAAGCTTTACGGATACTAGAGCAATTATTGAAGTTCTTTCCACCAGCCACCAACCCTTTTATGCCAAACCATGTACCATATGTGAAGCAAACACCCCATGAGCCATACCTGTTCAATTTCACATTTTAAGAAATAGTCAAACAATGGACATAATTTTCAATTGAAGCAATTGAAATCATACACCATAGGTACTTCTGAAAAGATCACTTTTTTGGCAAATCCTGATAACTAATACACAGAAAATAGGAATGCAGACTTAAAGTTTTATGGAATTGATGAATAGGTCATCCAAATGATATTTCTTGAGAGAAGAGGAGCAAACCATGAGCCATCCTCTGCCTGTATTTTCTCAAGGAACTCGGTTGCCTTTTTGATACAATGTTCTACTTCCTCTCGCCGATGTTCAGGATGTGTTTGTCTAAATGAGGTCAAAGCTTGGGTTGCAGCAGAAGTACATTCAACATAACTACAGAGGGTTTTTCAGCTCGTGTTAAATTGAAATAATGAAAGAAACAAAAGGATATGCTGCTTGATTAACTGAATGTGCACATAACTTACGGGTAATCAATGACAATGTCACCAAAAGTTTCGGCAGGGTTGATAAACTGAAATGACAAAATGGAGGCAGGCAAAAGTGATTAAATGATACAACCAAATTGCAAAGATGTAAAACAGAGGAATATATTCAATGCTGCCTCTATATACGTGAAACTAACATAAACAAATAAATGTTTCTTAAAAATAATATGAGAAGCTTCATACCAAGAAGGGTGAAAGATATCTAAATTTATCAAGTATAAGGGAAAGAAATGCCAAGAAATAAACAAAAGCAGGTGTATAAAGGATGATGAAAGCATGGTTTTTGGTAAAAGAAGAAAGAAATTAAAGAAAGGTGGAGAAGCTACTTATATTAAATCTCAATGGTAGCCAAAAATGCAGCTTTAGAGATCATTGCAGCTTAGTGGAAGAAAAGAAGCTTAACTACACTTAGAGAATTAGCATCTCAGAAGGTATGGATGCTTTAAAGAAGATAAACACGGATAAATAGTGCCAACCACATGGCATCCTTATTAAGGTTTTGTTCAGCATTGCTATTTTAGTTGTTAAGAAAAACACTTTTTTAAATATATTAGTTGCAACATTGAAATTAATTTAAAAACCAACTTGACCTATTTAATCGTAAGAATACCAAAATACCAAAATAAATTTTTCCAAGCTGCATTTGTCAACAACATCTAAAAAGTTGCTTTTTCTGAAAAGAGATTTTTGAACCTTGACACTCAATACCAAACAAGCTCTAAGTTTGGGAAGTGTCTTAGAGAATTAGGAGTTGTGTGATTAACTATTGTTTTATAGATGTATCAACAGGAAAGGCCCAAGGAGTAGTGCAAAGCACATATTTGAAGCTTCACAAGAGTAATGGAACACATATTAAGATGAAATGTGATTACCTATCTCAGAGAGTTCAAGATACTAAGAGTTCAAGGTCCCCATATGCTTTTTATGGATCTAAGAATTCTGGAGGTTTGTATGCTATTATTGACATGAATCTGCCCACACCAAGCACACTTGCAGGAAACTCCAAAATAAAAATCAGTGATATATGCAAGTTCAGTCAAAGATATTGCATCCACTGATGATGGACATGCATTTTGTGAAAGGAATATTTTAGTTTCTGCAAATGAGTTTGCTAAGTTCTCTTAGTACTAGGTCTCATTAAAGTCCATTATTCCTTCTATCCCTGCAATAACTGAGTCAAGTAAATCAAATGTCTTGTTTCCTTCTCATCAAAATGTGTCATTGATTCTAGTACCACGGATCATATGACTAGTAATTATAGTCTCTTTTCTACCTTGAAGTCTCATACTACCCCCTCTAATGTTACTCTAGTAAATGAGTCAACATTCTGAAACTGTTAATCCTACTTCAACGAAGTAAAATAACTCGATCCTTGAACTGTTGTATCTCATTTTTTTATCACTATTTATTTCAGGATCTTACGATAAAACAAGTTATTGGTAGAGGTCATGGGTCTGGTAGTCTCTACATTGTTAACATGCAGGTGCCGAGATCTATTGCTTGTTTTTAGTGTTTTAACTCTGTTTGAACTTTGAAATGCATTGCCGTTTAGTTCATCCTTCTTTGTTTTCCTTGAAGAAATTATGTCCTCGATTTCTAAAATGTCTCTTTCTTAGATTGTGAATCATATCAGTTCACTAAAAATCATTATTTACCTTTAGTTTCTCGAATCAATAAGCAAACCAAACCCAATTTCCTTTTGAATTAGTTCATTCTGGTGTATAATAGTATTATGCTAAGGAATGAAATCTCAAAGAAAAAGTAAGTTTATTAAAATTGAGGCTTTGTCACATTTGGCTAGAGGAAGACAAGTAAACTACTCCTTCTATATTTATTAAGAACTCCTCTTCTCATGTTTGAAAAGGGCCCACCCTCCTTTGCTCTAAACATATAACATCATAAATAATTAGTCTAGAACTTTGGTGAAGTGAGCATGCCTAACTCCATCTCAACAGCTAGCTTATAAAGGTCACAATCCTATATATATAACAAAAATATCACGCTTTCTAACTGACATGGAACACACTATCCCTGAACTGTTAAAACTACATGTTCTCGTGCAGCATGATTCATGATCCATCAACAAGACAAGTTAAGGCTTTGAAATTAAATGATATGAGCTTGCCTAACTCCACTTCGAAAGCTAGCTTATAAAGGGAGGGTTGCAAACCCACAAACATGCATCATTTTCATATTGTGGTCTTTCAACCTTCCTTGACTATTTGATTAACTAAGATAAGCTAAAATCAAGGTAGAATATGGGTATTAAAGAAAGTGTTGGTTAGTCCATCTTGAGAAAAATTCAAGCTAATTAAGAAGTAACCCAGTAAAGCTAGATAGTAAATACTTGAGAACATGTTTTTGTTGAATCCATGCCTAAAATAATTTCTTTAAGACACAACAGTAAAAGAATATATTAATTAAATGACAATTAACACCAGAAACATTTGATAAACATTACCTCCAACCACCTGTAGGATCTTGTAAGCTCATATGTGGCAAAGCTACCATCACCATTCTGCAAAGAGTAGGAAAAAAAATCCATGAATCTGGCAAGAGACCCTTGAAAATGCTAATATAAAGATATGGGAGAAATACAGAAGAATCGTGATTAATTAGTTCTTTGAAAATTTCCACAATGTGATGCACCAACTTTAAGATGTCAAACTACAACATTCTCCAAATATTCAACAATCTCTTCTTTTTTCCTTGTCTGTATATTTGTTTGCAATCTGATTTGTGCACATCATGAGAAACATAATTTTGCATGGGACGAGCATGCATGAACACTGATGATTAACCAGAATGAGGAAAAGGAAGAGATCTTAGTTTGTCCACTATAAAATTTTAGTAGATGAATGGAATTGGATATAGGTGAGTTATCTTTTTAATGTAGTTCACAAATGACAATGAGAAAGAATAAAGTGTAGTGACAACATTATGGTCAATATATTATAGATAGCACTAAAACTCACCACGATTCTTTATCTAAAAAGATATGGAAGAAATCTCATTTTCGCCCTTAAACTTTGAGGCGGTGTTCAAATTAACCCAAACTTTTTCATTTAAGATCAAATTTACCCTTCTTTGTGCAAAAAAAATTAAAATTATCATTTCTTAAAAAAATAATTAATAAAATATTGATTTTATTTTTTCATTATTTAAAATTATTTAATTTTAGTAAAAGTTAAAAAAAAAAAAGAAATGGAAGAACATGAATGCAGATTCAATATTTCTACCCGGATCTCAAACTCAAATTCTTACAATCTTCCAAACACAAATCATATAAAATAACTGATCAATGAATTAATCAACCGCAAATCAAACAAATTAAAAAAGAAATCAACACTGAATGCACAAACCCATTAATCAAAGTTACAAATTTTAAAAAACCATCAATACTGAAAATAGCACCAAACAAACATATCGGGTAAAAATATGAACAAATCCATCAACAAATCGAAGAATAAAAAAATCAATAATATATGCCTCTGCAAGATTGACTTGAGAAAGAGTATTGTGAAAGCCATCAATATTCTTCATGACCCTTTCATGTGATAAAATTGACTCCTAATCTTGGTTTCTCAAAACAACCACCCATGAGATGTTGAACGAAATTATAGATGAAAATGCAAAAATTGGTGCTTTAGTTGCAAATAGGATATCAAATCTAGATTTGCTGATGTCACATAGTTCAAGATCAAAAAAAAAAAAAAAAAAACAGAAAAGGCTGAAGAACAAAGGCCGATTGAGGTCATAGATAAGAAGAGTTGTGCTTGAACTAGTGTGTGAACTTATTCTTCAAGTGATGGATCTCATGTGGGAGCTGCTATAAGGTTGAGCCAAGATGAATGTGGGTCTGCCAAAGGAGGGATCTACGAACTCAGTATGGAGGTGGATGATAGTTAATTGAAGATGGGAAGAGAGAAGACGGAAAGATTTGAAATGGGTATTTAAGGTGTATTATGTCTCTAAATGGGTATGTAGTGATGTAAAGAAATGAATGAAGGTGAGGGAATGCGGGTCTTGATTCTACTAAAATAGATATTTTTCTGGGTTTAAGATTGAAGCTGTTCTAGAAATAATTGTGGAACAAAATGATTTTGATTCTGGGTTTTGATTGGGGAATCTGGTTTGTGTTTCATGTTCTTCCATTTCTTTATTTTCTTTATTTTTTAAGTTTAATTAAATTTGTAAGTAATTATTTAATATTTAAAATATAAAATTAATATTTTATTATTAAAAATTATTATTTTAATCTTTTTTAAAAAATGGGCTAATATGATCTTAAATCAAAAGGTTTGGTAAATTGAGCCAAAAACTTAATTTTGGGTAAGATTGAACATCAATTTGAAGTTCAAGGGATAAATGGGATTTCATCCAAAAAGATATTAAAAAACTAAGCAAATGTGTCAAATTTGTTTTCTGGTGCTTGTTAATTGGTACAGAAAAAAATATTTACACATATAAGTACATATTTATAAGTATACAGGTACATATTTATATGGACAATTGACTAAATAGACAACAATTACATTTATGAGTCCTTTATGCCAGCTAAATAAAAAAACATACATTTTACACTATTGTCTCCCTAGTCTATATTCCCTCCTAACTTAGAGCATGGATGTTTATCAAGTCCAAATTGTTGCAAATGCAGTTAACTCAAAGCTCCAGTCAATGCTTTTGTAAAATTATCTCCTGTCTCCCTAGTCTATATTCCCTCCTAACTTAGAGCATGGATGTTTATCAAGTCCAAATTGTTGCAAATGCAGTTAACTCAAAGCTCCAGTCAATGCTTTTGTAAAATTATCTCCTAAATGTTCTGTAGTCCTAGACCATCTTGTTGAGAATTCTTTTGTTGAATCTTTTTAGGAACTAAGCAATCGATCTCAATATGCTTGGTTCATTCATTAATATGGAGAATAAATAATTTGATTGTCACCCCACAACTTAACATGTACTGAGGTATCAAAACCAATTTCATTGAACTGATGTATCCAAAATAATTCACATATAGTTTTCTATGGCTATGTATTCAAATTTAGCGTTGGATTGGGAGACTACACTTTGTTTCTTCTCAATGATACTGAATTCCCTCCGACAAACATATAACCAATAGTAGATCTTCTATCCACAATACTTCAAAATACTTCACATATAGATGTTCTATGGCTACATATTCAAATTCAACACTGGATCGAGTGACTACACTCTGCTTCTTACTTCTCTATGATACCAAATTCCCTCCAACAAACATATAATATCCAATAGTTGTTCTTCTATCCATTTTGGAACTACTCAATTTGCACATAAGAACATGCCATGTTTGAATCCATGGTTGCTATACAATATACCACATCCTAGAGCTCCCTTTAAATAATACAAAAATGCTACAAAGTTTCCTAATGAATAACAGTTGGAAACGTCATAAATACACTTACAATACTATCAGAGAATAGGCAATACCAGAATGATTCACTACAAGACAACTCAATTTGCCAACCCTTTTCCCATACAACTGAAGGTTGTCAAATAACTCACTATCATCTGCTATAAGTTGCAAATTAGGAAGTCATTTGATTGCTACATAGCTTAGCACCCAATTTCCACATCTCTTCGACAAATCAAGAATATATGTTTCTTGAGATAAGAAGATTAACGCCTCACAACCTCAATAGCCAAGCTATTTTAACAAGTCCAATTCTTGTGTTGTGTCCTCTTCCCACATGGCAAACTACCTATCCTCTTAATGTTGTGGCCAAGACATAGTCTTAGTTAGCACCTAAACCTTTCCCCTAAAGAAAGTGCTCAAAAGCCTCCCTTCCCCAACAATTAATGCAAGTGGGAAAAAAAAAGCTTTTGCTCCTAGATGTGTTCAGACTTATTTTCACAACTACCAAATTTCAGCAATGCTTGCTGGCAGTAAACCTCTTGGTCAATCAGTAGAAAGAAGATACAGCAGGAAAATATTAAATAACTATTTCACAGGTTTATAATATCTAAAAATCAACCTGCAAAAATGTTTCATCACAGAATCAGTGTGTTGCCACTTATTAACGAAAATCACCACTCACAAAGTAGCATAAGTTACCTGCAATGACAGAATAACATTCACTGCATCATATAAGCGGTTTGCATCTACTGCTTCCCCTACAATCTCTGAGGGAATTTTTGATAATAAGAGAGCAGCCTGGAAAACAAAATCAACATTAGTAATCAGGAATAAATTAAGAGATACGAGATATAAATATATGATGAACCATTACTTTTAATCCCTCTGCTGTGCAGTCTGAGATGGGCCATCCATGATCTGCAGTTGAAAAAGGCCATGCACCTTTTGAAATGTGACGATACCAAAAGTCAAGCTCTCCTGGACAATTTTCCAAAACCTTCAAGAAAAAGAAAAATAGGTCAATAGATATAATTGTTACAATACTTAAATGACTATATATACAATTTAAACTTCAACAAGAGGGATACCAACTTAAGAGGGGGAAAAAACACCTGTGATTTTTTAATGTATGTATGTGCTTTTCTTAAAGTTGGACCATATTCCTCAACAAGCTTTGTTGACACAATTGCTTGAACTGCAAAAGCTGTGTCCCACAATTGACTTCCATTATAACCCTGCAAACAAACAAAATAAAGGTGAACAAACAAAATCACAGTAATGACTCATAAAACCTTATTTTGCAACATCATAGCAACCATAGATATCAGTTGGTGATACATATTACATGTAGAAAATGCTACCATACTAGTTGCATGCATGCAAACCAAGTAAAAAGATATCAGTGAGTAACTTCTCTTCTAGTGTTCCTAGAAAACTTATCCCACAAGGCACAAAGACTGTTTAAGCAGAAACTGTTTATCAATTGGGGGTAGATATATGAGACCTGCATTTTCATTCCATCTTCAGCAATCCAGAGATAATCATATATTCTGGGAAGATGTAGCTTGAAAGCTTCAGAGTTTGGGTCCTCCACCCAGCAACAGAGCATATTTAAAACCTGTATACCAAAATGATGATAAAAGAATAAAAATAAGAAGTAAGAGACGATAATTATTCCCACAAAACAACATCAGTAATCATATTACCATGCAAATGGCAGAATAGAACAATCATCTCGCATTCATGGGACAATGACAAGGATAAAAGAAAAAGAAGAGAAAAATAATCCAGAAGAAGAATCTAAGAGATCGTTAAAAGAATCAAAATAATTCAAACTTGGAACAAATAGCAAGCCTTTCACTCTAAATGATCCATATGTTTCTTCATGATTAAGTGCAAGCAAACTTTTACAAAAAAAAATTAGCAATTCTAAAACACCTGAAATTCCACACCTTGTTTACTGGCCCTATGCATACGTAACGAGTGTTTTCATCTTCATAGTGTATGTGCTCAATTGCAACATTAAGGGCCTTGTCTCTCAATCTTTTTCCAGGCCAATGCATTAAAATAGGTTCAACAAACTTATCAAGAAGTGCCCACAGTACATCTTGAACCAAGGGATGTGGGTAGTACAAATCTTCCTGCAAAAAAGTATATTAAAAAAAATAAGAGAGACACATAGAGTAATAAGAGAAAATTGGAAGGTTCACAAAACAGAAATAGAATCCACTACAAGTTCTTGACCCCACATCGAAGTGAAACCAAAATTTGCATGCATCATATCCTCAGAATGATCAAGCATATGGCTTTTCTGATTGGCAACTGTCTTTATGATTTTCTCATTTGTATTTAAAAAGAGGAAAGTAAAAAGAATCAACATACATAATAGAAGATAGGCTACCCCTAAAGCATGAAAACATAAACCACAACAGAGCTAAGAATAGTAAAAAGACTAGCATATCCATTGCCCTCCGCTCATGTTGCATGACATTCAAGCATACTCTTCTCATCCAAATGCTTAAACCCACAAATAAGTTCATATGGCAAGTTTATCTCAAAAAAGATTAGAAGTCAAAATCTTTGCATTGTTCTCCATCTACAAGCTCCATATCACAGCAAAGCAAGCAAAACAATGAAAGAGTATAGAAGGAGAGAGGATGAAGCAATGCAAGCTTGATTATTCTCCTCAAGCTTGATTGGGGATTTATACGATTCATAAAGAACCTGAAAAGGAAAACCAAAGATTATGTATTTACAAATTATAGCTAATCTAGGGTCCTAATTGGTGATACATAATTACATCAGTCAATTGAGGAGAAATGTCTCAAACTCAAAAAACTTTAACATCCCATCTGGTGAATAAGAATCAAATGGAATCAAACTATAAGATTTGGTACAAATTCTCGAAGCCCATTAATAGTGACATATACCCATTAAAAACAAATGTCACATGAAATATTGAAAATGTACCCTTCATAGTCCACTGTGGTCCATTATCCAATATAATTAAATTCACATTTTTTAACCAAAAAAGTACATTGTGGATGATAACATATCCTCTTGTAAACGGGTCAGGGAGTGCAACTCCCAACAATCAAATACCACTCCCACCTATGACCCACCCCCTCCCTTACCCTTTTCTCTCTACATCCCTGTTTTTTTAGTTCTTTTCCTATGTTAAAACAAAAGTAAATGCATGGCAGTTACGTATTGTTATCCATTGAACAATATTGATCTGTATCAATTATATCAGACTGATATAATGTTGTCTGTACTCATCATCTGAAAACAGTGAATCCTATACTATTAGGCTAAAAATAAAATATGCACCAACAGGTATTTAAAACTCCAACCAAGCACACCCCTGCCATGCGTACAATAAAAGGAGCTTTATATATATATGTTATTGGCTATATTTTAGCATTTTGATCATTTATCATGCTATGCCTTTATCACTTGATCTGTGCTTCGGAAACTCTTACCTATTTTGCCTTTCTTGTCGCAAAATTTATCTTGACATCCTTAGCATGGTCTTATATACATGTTAGATGTGTAGGTTGGAATTGATGAGATTTCATGCTCCAATTAAAGGGGACTGGTATGGAAAGTTATTCCTATTCAGTATAGGATTTGCTTTCATAAATAGATAGAAGAATTTATGCTTATATACTTCCTATTTAAGGGATTTGATATCTTCCTATTAAGTTGTAAAATCTTATGGCATCATGCCTCGATCCTTCCAATATAAATAGGGAAGGTTACACCTTATGGTATGGATCATGCCCTTTGCTTTGGGTATTGTTCACGAGTAGCATTCATCAATATTGTTCATTAATACTGTTTATTCTCTATTTATCAATATTGTTCATGAGCATTGCTCACACCTAAATTTTTCTGTTCAAATCGCGTGTTCTGTACAATCATTTAAGTTGCTTTGAGTATTCCTATTTCCTGCTAGCATTGCCTTTGAAGAGGGACTCTGTGTTGATATTTCCTTGCCATCATTGTCTTTGGAGAGGGATTTTGCATTGATGTTTCCTTGCTGATATCGCTTTTGGAGAGGAAAGTGCAATTCTAAGGGTTGTTTTGTCTTTTGGTGCTTTATATGGGTCTCATTGTCCAAGTGTGTTTTAATTTGTCTAAAAGTTGCTGGTTGTCAACTGTTGCGTGTAAGTTTTTGGCTTCTATATAGAATCTCATCAAGGTAAAGTATTTGAATTGATGAGACTCCATGCTCCAAAGGAGTACCATTATGGAAATTTATTTCTATTAATGTAGGATTTGTAGATAGAATAATTTATATTTATATATTTTTATGTAGGGAGATTTGATATCAGCCTATTTAGAGGGTGTTTATAAAAAATTAGAAGCTTATAAGCATGTAAAATTTTAAGCAATTATATATTTGATTAAAATGCTTATACGTGATTGATAAGCAATTGACATGTTTAGTAATGAGTAGCTTATAAGCATATTTCTGATTAAAATTACTAAAAATATATTAAATAAGGTATATGGTAAAGTCTTAAAATTAAATGAGAGCAATATGGTAAGTTGTTTGGTCAAACCAACTTATAAGCCTAGTATTTATAAGCACCAAAATGAAAGTTCATTCTCCTCAGCTTTTTCTTTTATTTTTTTTGTTTGCTTATAAGCTACATTTATAAGCTCAAAAAAATGTTACAGACAAATGAGTCAGCTTATTTTAGAGCTCATAAGCTGGTCTGGCCAGTTTATAAGTTAAGACAAACACCCACTTAGTTGGAAAATCCTTTATTTATGGTATCATGCCTTGTGTCTTCCAATATAAATAAGGAAGCTTATGTATTATGAGAGAAAATACAATTAAATAAAGATGTAGCCCTTTGAAATTGTGTCCATTGGGCGTAGGATCTCATAGTCAAACCATGCAAATCTTCTTGTGCTTCTAACTAAAATATGTAGGAATGGATTATAAAGGGACAAAATAAGAATGTGCTCATGCTTGACTTGTGCTACTATAGGGTTAACATTAAGATACAAAATCACAAACCTTTGCACATTGGTTGCGTGCTTGATTCCAATCTATTTCATGATATGGAACAGTAAATAGCTCCTTTCTCAAAGATAAAATTGTTGGCGTGATTGGGCCAACAAATCTCTTCCCATATAAATATGACATTGGCAAATACACCATCCGACAGTGACACCACATCCTCCCTGTAGAGACAAAAAAGTATCATTCCAACTTCTATAAGGAAAAAAAGTGAGAAATTTTGCCAAATTTTAACAATTGATCATTTTCAAACCAAGTCCTCTGGAAATTTCTAGACAAATGAACATATGCCAAATGGATGGAGATCAAATTAGTCAAGCACCTTCTGACTCACATCATCATTCAAGAAAAGGATGCACATTTCTGAAAAAATATTTGACAATACCAGCCAATAAAATATAACAAAACAAGTCGAATTGAAAATGGACAAGAACCTGGATGGAATGGGAGAATATATGGAAGAAGCCATATTTCAGGAGGCAGGGGATTATTGCCTGACCACTCAAATGCTCCCAAAACCTGTCACCATTAAGCAAACAATAAAAAATCCAATAACAAAAGGAAAAATTGAAATTCTATCCAAACCATGAAGATTTGGTTTAAAGACTGAACTGAAAGCCACATTTTTCCCCATGATGTTATTGCAGTCGCACCACCATGGTCCAGAATCCAAGTACGTCCTTTCTCCATGGCCCCTTCTCCATCATTAGCCCCTTCACCAAGCAACCTTAAAGTGACATAGCACAGGACACTACCAAACATGGTGCTTGGGCCCTCAATGTGTAAGCCCCATCCACCATCTCTGTTCTGCAATTATATCAGTACATTAACAAAACTTATGACCATGTCTGAATATAAGACGAAAAGTAGGCACAATTGTTGGGGAAAAAAAAAGTGGGAGGAGAAGAGAACAGAACAGAACAGAAACAGAGAAAAAAAAAAAAGGAAGGCACGCATGCCTGATGGTTGTACAAGTAGCGGCATATCTCCCGCTTATGTTCCTCAGATAGAACTGCATTCAGTGCCCCAGTGACGGAAAGAGTTATAACCTGATCAGAATAACCACCAAAAGAAAAAAAAAAATCAAGAATTCCATCATTTCTCACAGGAAAAAAAAGCATACTAGAAAATAAAACCTTAGCACCGCTGGCTTCCACTATACATTTCCAAAACGCAATAGTAACTGAACCGATTAAAAGAGAAGAACTTACCAAGCCAGGCATAAGAAACATAGGACCTCCATAATCTCCAGGCCAATGCCCATCATGGGCCTGAATGGTCGAATAGAAATTCAAAGCCCTTCTCAAAGTGGTAGTCACGGCCTCTTCAGTAACATCTTCAGTGTCTTTCACTTTGACTTGAGGCAGTACTTCAGCCAACGGATTTTCCTTGCCAAGCTACACTCAACAACAGCAAGCACGCCGACTTCAAAACCTTTATTATTATTGTTATTATTCATTTGGCTCCGACAGACCAAACAGCCTTGAAAACAACTACTGAGCTAAAGCTCATTGGTTTCTAAAACATCAATTTTGTAAAATAACAACACCGAAGCACTTATAATATAGATCAGTAGAATCAGTGAAGTTTGGTTAGGTGATACCGGAGTGGTTTAAAGGCGGACATTACGAGTTCAAAACCCAATGGAAGTACAACCAATCGAAGTATTAAAAAAGAGCAGCAAAAACCTGAAATCGCATGAGCAGATCTGCGCTATGCTTTTGGTGAAAACGATTATTTGTGAAATTCTGACGAGCATTTTGGATCTCCAAGAGTTCCTCAGGAGAACCGAGTTGAGGATCAAATTCCCATATTTGTCTTCCACAATGATTGTTGGTAGTTCTGAGCCAGGGATTTCCTCCTTCAGCGATCTTCAACTTCCACATTGTGATCTCTCAATTGGGTTATGCTCTACATCGTTACCAAAATCGGCAGTTAACAATGGAATTTCAATGGCATTAACGAAATTAAAAGATTTTGGAGTTTATATAGGAAAAAGCATGCAGAGATGAGATTTGATAATGATGAAATTACTAAAGATTCACCTTGTTTGTGGATTTTGCGGAGATTTTGATGTGAGTATGACCTTTCTCTGGTGTTGAATACGGAAGAGGAAGATCCAAGTATAAATCAAAAGCAGCGGCAGGCCTTTTTGCTTACCTCACTTCCCACTTACTACTTTCCTGTTCTGAGACTGTGAGAGCGATAGCTTTTTGGGAAAATCTTTTCAAGGAAATTAATAAATTAATAAATAATAAATAAATAAATAAGGAGAAGTGAAAACTCAATGACAAACATCCATAGTATGATGATAATGAAATGACGTCTGTATGTGCATGTGTCCCTTATTTATGATGGTAATAAATTCTCATTATTACAATTGGAAAAATATCAAGGTATACATATATAAAACTATCTTTAATATTTTATTTTTTTTATTCTAAAAAAAGATAGTAATTATATATTTTTTATTATTACCAATTATTTAATATTATTTATTACATTTTGTACATTCAATTTTTTTTAAAGGAAAAATTATTTTTTAGTCCCTGAGATTTAATATAATTAACACTTTTGTCCCTCTATTTTGGCGACCCAACACTTAAGTCCCTTACTTTCTCTTTCGTCCCGTCCATTTAAACCGTTTGATTAAAGAGTCAAAAATGAAATGTGATAATTTTTTTCAAAAATACCCTTTTTTCAATGTGAAATTCCAAAAGAAGAAGAAGAAGAAGAAGAAGAAGAAGAAGAAGAAGAAGAAGAAGAAGAAGAAGAAGAAGAAGAAGAAGATGGTTAATTTTGTCAATTCACATGTCTCAAACGGCTATTTTAGACGGAAAGACTACGAATTTGGACAGAAAAGAAAGTGAGGGACTTAAGTGTTGGGTCGCCAAAATAGAGGGACATAAGTGTTAATTACGTTAAACCTCAGGGACTACAAAATAATTTTCTCTTTTTTAAAGGATTATTTACTATAATAATTATGATAATTTTAATAACAAGAAACGGATATAATTAGATAGAGATTAGTATACACAGTAAATTTCGATTAATATTTAAATATACAAACGATTTGTATACCGTTTAAAATATTTATACTTATATATTTTTTAAAAAAATAAAAAAAATTACAACGACCATCCATTAGTATATATTTTACTTAAAAAAAAATATAATTGGTCAGATATATTGCATTAGAATTGAGTTGTACCAATATAAATAATATAATATGTAGTGATAAATTATATTTACTTAATTTATTTACTATAATATATATAAATTAATTAATTAATTAAGTTTTTATTGTATTATATAATAAAATATTAATTTTAACTAATTTGAGTTAAAACTAATCGGTTAACTATACTTAAAATAAAATTTTAAAATTAGGTTATAATTGATAAAAATTGAAAAGTTTTATATTTTTTATTATCAAATTTATATCCATATCTACATAGTTAAAATATTAATATTCATATCATGTCCGATACTAAATCAGTAATCATCAATATTAAGTTTGATTATGGTTTAAAATTAATATCAAAATTTCAAATTAAGCTAAAATTGACAAGAAAAAAATTGATTAAAATTGATAAAAACACTAAAATTTTGAATTTTTTAACATTTAATCTTAAAAAAAATTACTATTTAGTCTCTATGTTATGGAATAATTCATAATTAATTTTTTATTTTAAAAAATATATTAAAATATCTCTAACATTTTAAAAAATCTCTCATAATTTTAGCTGTTAGGTATTGTAAAAAATCTGACAATGCATCTAATACAAAATAACTAATTAATGAATCTTTTAGAAATTTTAACGATCAACTAATGAGTTTTTTCAAAACTATAGGGACTAAATAGTAACATAGTTAACAGCTAAAATTAACGAAAGTACTAAATAGTAGATTTTCTAAAACTTCAAGATGTCTTAATGTGTTTTTCAAAACTAAGGGATTAACTAATGAGTTTTTTTATACTATAGGAAGTAAATAATATTTTTTAAAAAAATAACATATCATTTGGTCCCTTAACTTTTATGAATAGATCAATTGATTTTCCGAACTTTAATATGTCTACTTTTAACACTTAATCTTATTTAAAATACTCCTTTTATCTCATAATTTATGTAGAGTTATAATAGTCAAGTTATATATTCTTATAATATTAAAAAAAGTGAATAATAATTTTAATACAATCAAATAAGGAAATAAGAACAAAATTATGGGATGGAGGGAGTATAAATTTTAGAGTAATTTCTAGTTCAAAAAAAAAATTTAGAGTAATTTACAAGGACACCTTTTAAGTTTGATAAAATTCACAAAATAGTCTATCACTAAACTTTGTATAATAAGTAAATCTAATTTTTAGAATTAACATAACCAATTGCTCTTTATAAAAATGTTATTACTTTGAAGAAAATAACCAGTTTGCTCTTCAACTAAAAAAAGAAAAGACTCTCAAATCAAATATAGATTATTTGAAATATCAAACCTAATAAACATAAGATTAGAACACTAAACCATCTCTCCTCTCTCAACATGACAGAGATGGACTTGAGGTTAACTCAAGTTGAAGGCATTAAGTAGATGCGAGGTTGAGCTTTTATCATGAGATTGATTAGATGCCATTATTATTCACCATGAGATTCTGCAGACAAAATAAACATAAGGATGAGCAGAGCAAGGTTTATCAAATGTCATTGTTATTCACTACAAGGTTGAGTAGACGATGAAGACACGGGGTTGAGCAAATCACTGGGTCAATAGAGGCAAGAATGCACAAAATTGTAAAGTTCGATTAAAATTAACTAAATTAATTATAATTCATCTTAAAAAGAAAATTGGATGTGCCAAAATTCTTCCATCTGGGGGAAAATGTTAGTTGGATACAAGAAAAGCTTGATCTGAACTGAAAGCAATTCCTTCCTAATTGTCAATCTTTACTTTCCATCCCTATGGTTTTAGCAATTTCAGTTCCCAATGAATTATTCACACTGTACATCTATTTTGTTATATTTTATTTTTAATTCTCATATTTGTTTTAATTCTCACAACTAAGCAAGTGAATATTGAATTTATTATTGTGCTATTCTCAAAGCTCTTTAGTCTATGTATCGATAATGGAGTTATTTCAATAGACAATGAGAAGAAATTTTCAGATGATAAAATGAATGGTTTGACATATGGGAAAGATGAGAAAAGCTGTAATTAGGTAATGTGCCTTATTTGTGGAAGTATAGTACATGTTCCAAATCATTTTCAGAAATTTTAGATTACTTGCATATGATGATAAATTTTTTTAGTAATAATATTTCTTATATGTAGGATAGGTCTTGGAGAGAAACCATTAAACCTGTCTTACTATTTAAGGAGTATTTTGACCACTAAAAAAGATATAACCTTCGGTCAGTGATCAACTCACAATAATTTTTTTTATTAATAAAATGACCATTTTGTTAGATGGAAATTAAACTTAAAGACTAACTTGTTATCAAAAACCTAGTGAGGGACTACTCTATAGGTTTTAT